>NW_028274813.1:94729318-94880833 GCF_037043125.1 Eumetopias jubatus
ACTAAGAAACATTTATGAAGGTCACAGCCCAGGGACATGTATTCTAAAAAGATCCTAAAAGGACTAAAAACCTGAGATATAATCATAGGATTATAGAACACTGTCCCTTCCCATACCTTACCATCACATCAACAGGGCATCAGTATAGGAACAGTGGATTACAGATGAGAAAGCTGGAAGACACAGACTCAATTTAAGAAATTGCATTTAAAGAACCACTGCCCCCCACAAAAAAAAGAGAAGAGGGGAACTTAGAAGACATGAGAAGAAACCAAAGCCTTTGTCACTTATAGCAAACTTTCAGCACAATCCCCTCCTTGCTAGATCAACATAAAATCTCACACTACAGGGGTGCCTGGGTGGCTCAGTCGTTGAGCATCTGCCTTCGGCTCAGATCCTGATCCCAGGGTCCTGGGATCGAGCCCTGCATCGTCTCCCTGCTCTGCAGGAGGCCTGATTCTCCCTCTCCCACTCCCCCTGCTTGTGTTCCCCTCTCACTGTGTATCTCTCTGTCAAATAAATAAAATCTTTAAAAAACAAAACAAAACAAAAAAACCCTCACACTACAGGCCTGTTAATTTCAATTCCCATTTCTCAGTATATCATGACCTGCTTTCAACCAGAAATTGCAAGGTATTCTAAAAGGCAAGAAAAAGCACAGTCTGAGGAAACAAAGCAAGCATCAGAACCAGGCTCCAATATGGCACAGATTTTAGAAATATCAGGGAATTCAAAATAACTATGGTTCATTGATTAATATATGAAGTGGTCCAGTGGAAGCAGAAGATAGGATGAAAGAAAAGTAATGTAAGTAGAGAGGTAGAAACTCTAAGTAAAAATTGAAAGGGAATGTTAGAAATCAAAAACACTGAGAGAAATGAAGAATACCCTTCATGGGCTCATCAGACTGGACATGGCCAAGGAAAGAATCAGTGAGCTTGAAGATAAATCAGTAAAATTTCCCAAATTGAAATGCAAAGAAGAAAAGAATAATAAAAGAACAAAATTTCCAAGAACTATGGGACAATTACAAGTGATATAACACAGGCGTAATTGGAATACTAAAACAAGAGATAAAAGAGCAGAAGAAATATTTGAAGTAATGGCTGAGGTTTTTTTGAAATTAATGACAAAACAAACCACTGCAGATCCAAGGAAACGTAGAGAACACTAAGCAGGATACACACACATACACACACACACACACACACACACACACACACATGACCTATCATATCAAGTGGCATAAAATCAAAGATGAGAAAAATTTGAAAGAGGAAAACAAAACACCTTACCACTAAATAAATGATAAGAATTACAGTGGCATAAACCAGAAACCATACAAGCAAAAAGAGATTGGAGTAAAATATTTAACATGTTGAATACTTAAATAATTTAAGTGTGTTTTATGGTCTAGAACATGACCTATATACTTAAATACTTAAAATACTATATTCAACAAATTTTTCCTTCAAAAATGAAAGAGAAATAAGTACTTTCTTAGAAAACTAAAAACTGGGGAAATTTATCAACAACACACCTGCCCTGCAAGAATTGTTAAAGAAGTCCTTCAGAGGAAAGAAAAATGATATAGATCAGAAACTCGGATCTACATGAAGAGCTGGTACAACGGAGAAAGAATAATTGAAAATAAAGTAATAATTTTTTTCTTATTCTTAATTGATATAACAATTAATTGTTCAACATAATAATTGTAACATTAGATGATTATGGCAAATGGATTAGTAAAATGAATAACAGCAATGTTATAAGGCATGGGACGGAGGACTCAGGAATACTCTTATATGGTACCTGCACAACCTGTGAAGTGGCATGGTGTTATCTGAAAAGTAAACTTAGATGAGCTGCAAATATTGTACACTGTAGGGGAACCACAAAAAAGGGGAAAAAGTAGTGTAATTTATTTGTTAACAAAGAGCAAAATGAAATCATGTGAAATGCTCAATTAAAAACAGAGAAGGCAGAAAAATATTTTTAAAAAAGGAGCATAGAACAAATGTAATATATAGAAAACGGTTAAAAACATGACATATATTAATTCACCTATATCAATAGTCACTTAAATTTGAATGTTTTTAATACACCAATTAAATGACAGAGATTTATGGTGGATAAAAGCACAAGGCCCATGTTGTCTCCAAGAAACTCACTTCAATTAAAGAGACACAGATAAGTTAAAGATAAAGAACATGAAAGGACATACTTGATAACACTAATCAAAAGAAAGATGGAGTAGTTATTGTTAATTTCAGACAATCCAGACTTAAGAACAAGGAAAATTACCAGGAATAAAGAGGACATTACATAATGATAAATCATTCAGTTCTCTAAGAAGACATAATAATACTTAACATGTTTGCTTCTTATAACAGAACATCAAAATATGTAAAGCAAAACTGATGTAATTACAAGGAAATATAGATGTCCATAATTATGTTTGGAAACTTCAACATCCCATTTTCAGCAATTGATAGATCCAATAGGCAGAAAATCAATAAGGATATAATTGAACTAAACAGCGCCCTCAATCAACTGCATCCAATTGATATTTATAGAATGTTTACTCCCATAACAGCATTATACATGTTCTCAAGCTGTTAGAACATCCACTGAAATAGGTCATGTTCTAGACCATGTGTCTAAAACACACCTTAAATTTTTAAACAATAGAAATAATCCAAGTTATGTTCTCAGACCAAATGGAATCAAACTGGAAATTAATCAAAGCAATACAAATATAGGTTAAACAACACATTTCTAAATAAATAACATATTGAAGACGTGTCTTAGAGATATTAAAATGTTTTAAACTAAATGAAAATGAAAATATATCTTATCAAAATTTGTGGAAAAGCAATGCCTAGAAAGAAATTTATAGCACTGAATGCAAATATTTTTGAAAATAAGATACATCTAAAATCAATTTAAACTTCCACATTAGGAAGATACAGAAAGAAGAATAATATAAGCCTAATGCAAGTAGAAGACAAGAAATAATAAAAGTTAAAGGAGATATCAAGTTGAAATTGAAAACAGTGCCTTAATAAAGAAAATTCTTGTAAACAAAATAAAAGCTGATTCTTTGAAAAGAGCAATAAAATTGATAAACCTCTATCCAGACAGAGTAACCAAGAAAAGAGAGATGATGCAAATTACTAATATCAGAATGAAAGAGGGGTATCACTACCGATATCATGGACATTACATGGATAATAAACAAATATTATGAACAGCTCTATGCCCACAATTTTGATAACATAGATGAAATTGACCAATTACTTGAAAGGTACTGTAGGGGAGGAAAAAGATTTACTCATTTTAGGTTCTCAACTATAACAAAACACAGATTAAGAAGAGAAAAGGCAGTAAGTTTTTTCACACATATGCCTCATATTTACAGGGGAAAAACTCAGAGATGAGTAACTTAAAGAAGTGGTTTATATAGCTTTGACTTAAATAACATCTTAACCAAATAACAATACATCTTCAGAGGAGTGATAAGACAAAGGAAAATAGTTTTAGGTTTCCAATGGTGGCAAACTGTGGGAAGGTAAAAATATAAGGGGAAACTAATGGAGTAGGAGTTTTCTTCTGACTCCTATGGTACCATTTGCTTTACATATTTTGATGTTCTGTTATAAGAAGAGTCTAGGTTCATCTTCAAAAAAAGCAAATATATACCCTGCCTTTAGGGAGGAAAAAAAAGAACATAGAGCTTTTCCTATGTTTACTGCTTCTTACTTGCCTTCAGCTCAAAATAATGTTTATGTCAAAGAGGCATGTTTTAGGGTGAAATATTCTGATTTTCTTCAATATAAACTACCAAAATGCTTACAAAGACAAATAGATAATCTACAGAGGCCTATATTAAAAAAATTGTATCAAGAATTTATAACCTTCAAAAAAGAAAGCTCCAGGCCCAGTTGGTTTCACTGAATTCTGCCAACTGTTTAAGGGAGAAATGATAACAAGTCTCTACATTCTCTTTTAGAAATAAGCAGCGGAAGGTTTATTTAGTTTATTCTAAATTTACTTAGTTTATTCTAAAGGACAGCATTATCCTGATATCAAAACCATATAATGGCATTACAAAAAGAAGATTGCAGACCAATATCTCTCATAAACATAGATGCAAAAATTCTCAACAAAGTATTAGCAAATTGGATCTAACGATGTTTAAAAAGAATTGTATACCATAACTAAGCAGGATGTATTCTAGTTATTTAAGGCCAACTCAACATTCAAATTTCAGTTAATGCAGTCCACCACATCAGTAGGCAAAGGAGGAGAAATGTTATGGTTCAGAAGACATATTTGACAAAATCTTATACCCATTCATGATAAAACTCCTTCAACAGAGGTTGTTGGTAAAGAACATCTAAAAAACCTACAATTAACATCACACTTATTGGTGAGAAACTGAATACTTTCCCCTAAAATTAGTAATAAGGCAAGCATGTCTCTTCTCACCAGTCCTGTTCAACTTTGTGCTGGAAGTCATAACAAGTACAATAAGAAAAAAAAAAAAAGGAAATAAGCACTATACAGATTGGAAGGAAGGAATAAAACAGTTTTGGTTTGCAGATGATATAATTGTCTGCCTAAAAAGTCACAATGCATCAACAACAACAACAAAGAAAATCCTGGAACTAAGTGATTATAGCAAGGTCATGGGACATAAGGCTAATCATAAAAGTCAGTTGCTGTCCTATATACCAGCAACAAATAGGTGGAATTTGAAATTAAAAACAGAGTGCTGTTTCCATTAGCACCAAAATAAATAAATAAAATGAAGTACTTGACATACAAATAATAAAATATGTATAAGATCTAAATGAGAAAAACTACAAAACTCTTAAGAAAGAAATCAGGGCTGCCTGGGTGGCTCAGTCAGTTAAGTGTCTGCCTTCAACTCAGGTCATGATCTTAGGGTCCTGGGATGGAGTCCTGCATCGGGCTCTTCCTGCTCAGTGGGAAGCCTGCTTCTCCCTCGGCCTGCTCTGCCTGCCACTCCCCCTGTTTGTGCTCCTGCGCTTTCTGTCTCTCTGACAATTAAAAAAAAATAAAAAATAATCAAAGATCGAAATAAATGGAGAGATATTTCATGTTTATGAATAAGAAGACTTAATATTATTAAGATGTCAGTTCTCAACTTGATCTATAGATTCAATTTAATCCCAACTAAAGTATTAGTACATTATTTTGTGGACATTGGCAAAATGGTTCTAAAGTTTATATTGAAGAGACAAAGACCCAGAATAGCCAATACAATACTAAAGAAGAACAAAATTGGAGAATTGACATTATCCAACTTCAGGACTTATTATAAACCTGCAATAATCAAGACTATGTGTAGTATTAGTGAAGCATAAATAAATATACCAATGGATGAGTATAGAGAGCCAAGAAGTAGACCCACACGAATGTTGTCAGCTGATCTTTTACAAAGGGGCAAAGACAGTTCAAGGGATAAAGGGTAATCTTTTCAACAAATAGTACTGGGACAAGTGGACGTTCACATGCAAAATAATCTGGACACAGACCTTGCGTGTTTCAACAAAATGGATCATAGACCTAAATGTAAAACATAAAACTAGAAAATGTCTGGATAATTTTTCTCCTCAAATCCCATAAACCTTGCCTAATCATGATTAAAACTTAATTTCGAATAGAGGGTCATCCTGCAATATCTGACCAGTACTCCTCAAAATTGGCAAAATTGTAAAAACAAGAATTGTAAAAACAAGCTGAGAAACTCACAGCTAAGAGGAGCAATTTTTGTTAAGTGTTGCCTTTTATTTATATGTGTTACTGCAAAAAACCAATTATTTCTCCTAATGGAACTGTTTCTGTGATTTCAATTTGGACTTGACTTTTATTCTTAAGTATAGGTCACGTGTTTCTGTTTCTTTGTATGTCTACCAAGTTTTTTTTTAATTTGTTTAATTTATTTTTTATTTTATTATGTTACGTTAATCACCATACTTTACATCATTAGTTTTGGATGTAGTGTTCCATGATTCATTGTTTGTGCATAACACCCAGTGCTCCACGCAGAACGTGCCCTCTTTAATACCCATCACCAGGCTAACCCATCCCCCACCCCCCTCCCCTCTAGAACCCTCAGTTTGTTTCTCAGAGTCCATCGTCTCTCATGGTTCGTCTCCCCCTCCGATTTCCCCCCCTTCATTTTTCCCTTCCTACTATCTTCTTCTTTTTTTTTTTTTATCATATAATGTATTATTTGTTTCAGACGTACAGGTCTGTGATTCATCAGTCTCACACAATTCACAGTGCTCACCATAGCACATACCCTCCCCAATGTCCATCACCCAGCCACCCCATCCCTCCCACCCCCACCACTCCAGCAACCTTCAATTTGTTTCCTGAGATTAAGAATTCCTCGTATCAGTGAGGTCATATGATACATGTCTTTCTCTGGTATGTCTACCAAGTTTTGACTGGATACCTTCTATAGTAGACATGTGGAAGAGTGACTTTTATTCTAGTCAACACTTACCTTGGCTCCATACTCAAACTCATATTCTTTCCCCTCTGTAGTCAGTAGCTGACATTTCCCTCAGATCAGTGATTTTCAGACTCTGGGGTTTTGTTTTGTTTTAGGGGAGTTTTTTGTTTTTAACTAGTTCCATTGTGGTCTCCCTGTGAATGTTAGTTTAGTGGTTGGCCAACACTTCAGGTCAATATTGGATGCATATTTGGGGACTCATTCCCAATGTGGTTCTTCCCTTCCAACCTCTCTTCTGTAGTTTTCTGTTTGCTCCTCAGGCCCTGAACTCTGACCTCCTACCCTTCAGAGCAGTAAGGCTTTGGCATTCTGCTGCCTTAAACTGCTGTGCAGGTTGGGAATTGTCCTCAGGCAAGAAGCTACAAATTCCCCATTGTCACCAGGTGCAATTCCTGTTTTACCAGAGTAGATTTTCTTCCAGTTTCTACCTGATTTTGGTTGTTCTCCAGTGTCTCCAAATGGATTTTCTTCTTAAATAATTTTGTTCAAATTTTAGAACTTTAATTTGTGGACCATTTGGTCTATCCAAGCTACTCTACCATTATCAGATCGAAGAGCCAGTCCATGAACTCCTTTTGGAGGTTCAGCAAAGTTTAGCTAACTTTAAAATGAGAACTCTGCCCTATTTCTTGCTCATTTTTATTCCATAAGCATTTATTTAGTGCTAAGTACCAGGAACTTTTCTGAGTTCTTTGCAAATACTAACTTATTTGTTTCTTACAGACAAGCCCTATGGAAACTGCTATTATTATTATTCCCATTTGCCAACAGAAAAACTGAAGTAAAGAGAGATTGTTTCTTGCCAATGTTTGCACATCTGGTAAATGGGCTAATTGCTGAACCCAGTCTACTATTTAGCCAGAGCTCATTCTTCTTCTCTATTAAAAAAACCAAAGGTTGATGCAGGGATTCTGAATGCCCCTCAAATCATGCCATCATGCTGCCCTTTATAATTTGTGGGAGTAAATAAAATAGAAGCCTATATCAAGATATCCTCATTGTAGGGCTGGCTCTCGCATTAATTTTACACATGACTTTGATATATCATGTCTTTTTTCTCTCAGCCCCAGGTTTCTTATCTATAAAGTGGAGTGGTAGTAAATTTAACTCTAGCAGTGTATTCCAAAAGATCAGAAGACAGTGTCATCCACCTGACACCAGAACCTGCACGTTATACTACTCTGGAGTACACCATAGATGGAGAACTTCTGTGGCATGAAGGTGAAGGTCATTGGTTTTGAGAATTCTGAAGCATTGTAATGTCACGATGATAAAAGGCATATTGACCTGGATTTTTTTTTTTTAAATATTTTATTTAATCCATTTGACACGCAGAGAGAGAGCACAAGCAGGGGGAGTGGCAGGCAGAGGGAGAGGGAGAAGCAGGCTCCCCACTAACTAGGGAGCCTGACATGGGCTTGATCCCAGGACTCTGGGATCCTGACCTGAGCCAAAGGCAGACGCTTAACTGACTGAGCCACCCAGGTGTCTCTTGACCTGGATTTTGTAATTGCCTATTAATTGTCTACATTCCCCCACTAGAAGGAAAATGCCATTGGAGAGAAGAACCTGTCTCTTACGTGTCATACTGAATGCCTAGAAAGTGCCTGGAAAGCATATATCAATAATAGGTGCTCCATAAGTATTTATGGAAAGAAGTAAGGAAGAAAGGAACTACAAAGGGTCTATCAGAATTAGAAAAGATCTGTTTTAGGCATTACCCTCATTTTATCAAATGTATTTTAAGATCCTTAAGTGTATGTGACTTTCTTTTCTTTTCCCCTCAGTTGTTCTGGCATTGTTTGTAATTGGTGTTTAATAAATAATTATTGATTGTTTGAAGAGTGTCAGAAAAATTAATGAAAGACTTTGAAATGGCACTCATTCCAGTTGTCTCTGCCTTTCAATATATTTGGCTGTTTTACAACTCAATGAATTATATAAAATTAATAGTAGTACAAATGATTTTGTCCATAGAAATGAAAATTAGTTGTGTCTGGTGGAATGTAATTAACTGTTGATCCATTTTATTTTGGCATTCCTTATCTGACTATACACATATGTTTTTTGAATTCTTCTTTGAACAGGTTTTAAGAACTTACTGGTTTTCTCATTAATTAATGAATTAAGTAAGATCTTTGACACAGGATCATTTTACATCTGTATGAGTCATAATTATACCCTCTTTTAGCAACTATCCTTTAACAAGACAAAACACACAATTTCCTTTTTTTTTTTTTTTTATTCATAGCCACATTTCTTCTTAGAAATGAGCACTAATAGTTTGTGGTATCTCTAGATTCAATCATTCAGTTATGAGGACCCACCTTGAATAGTTTGTGTTTGGGGTTAAGCATTGTGTTTCTGCCTAGTTGAGGTACAACTTCCTTTTTAAATTTCAACCCTTCCACAACTTTTAAAGAAGTGGGGAGACAGGTAGAAATTTGCGCTACCTTGCTAAACATGTTAGGACTCTGTCCACCAGATGTCACCCTTACATCTTAGGAGCCATAGAAAACAAAAGAGCTAACTTTCCTTTTGTAAGTAGGTTATTTTGATAGTGCATATATAAACTGGTGGTATTTAATTTCTTAATATACTGAGGACTGAGATGGGCAGGATTGGAGGCAAAACTCAGGTCTTCATGTTTCTCCACATTCCTGCTTACCTGACAGACACTTTTCCATATAACGTTGCAAATTTTTCTATCACTACTTAGTTATGATACACCCTTTTATAAAAGTACTCTCCTAATAATTAAAATATGGTTATTTACAAATAAGCCTAAAAAGCATGGTTATTTTCTGGATCATGTAATAGTCCTCTTAATTCTAGAGTGGTATCTATCCATTAGACGTCATCCATAGTGACAGTCTTTGAGGATTATGACAAAGACTGTCTTCTGGAGCAAATGTTAGTCAAACTTCTCTGAGCCATCTTTTCAACTAGGCTTGTCCTGGGGCCTTGTATTTGCCCCATCTAGCCCATTTGTATTAAGAATCCTGCAAACTCGGGGCACCTGGGTGGCTCAGTCGGTTAAGTATCTGCCTTCGGCACAGGTCATGACCCAGGGTCCTGGGATTGAGTCCCCCATCGGGCTCCTTGCTCAGCAGGGAGCCTACTTCTCCCTCTGCCTGCTGCTCCCCCTGCTTGTGCTCTCTCTTTCTCTTTCTCTCTCTCTCTGACAAATAAATAAAATCCTTAAAAAAAAAGAAAAGAATCCTGCAAACTCAGTAAACTATCGAGAATCCCCCAAATCTGATCACCTTGACTTGCCTTCAGCAAGAATCCTGTTGGTTGGTTTAGCAAAAATCCCTCTACCCGTGATGCCTCCTCTTAGTAATTTTTTATCCACTGACACCTCACTCTGTTCCCTTGCTATAAATTTCCAGTTTTCTTTGCTATATTTGGAATTGAGCCCAGTCTCTCTCTCATTTTGTTATAGTCTTGACACCTATTACAGTAGTGCTGAATAAAGTCTTGTTAAAATGTATATTTTAACAAGTATGTGTGCTCTGTAGTGGGAAACTAAGATGGACCTTCCTCATCAGATGTTTTCCATCATTTTCCAAAAGTTGCATTTCAGTATTTTAATTTTTTACATTAATTTTCTGGCTTTTCAAGGCAAATGATACCAAAGATAAACTAATCCATTTATTTATTAGAATTCATTTATTAGGAAAAAAGGAAGTACACATGGACAGAGAACCAAAACTTTTTTTTTTTTAAAGATTTATTTATTTGACAGAGAGTGACACAGCGAGAGAGGGAACACAAGCAGGGGGAGTGGGAGAGGGAGAAGCAGGCTTCCCGCCGAGCAGGGAGCCCGATGCGGGGCTTGATCCCAGGACCCTGGGATCATGACCTGAGCCGAAGGCAGACGCTTAACGACTGAGCCACCCAGGCCCCCCAAGAACCAAAACTTCTATAGCATTTACTCTATGTCAGGAACTTTACGTGTGTAAGTTATATGTTAGTTAAATTCTCTTGAGTTTTTTGAGATTTGCTTAAGATGTTAGAAAACCCCGTGCCATGCACAGTAAGGAATACCACCTGTCTGAGGATTCTTGATGGGGGAGGGTCCAGGGTGTCTCACATTTCTTTTCTCACCTCTGGCTCTACCCCCCTCAGTTCTTTTTTTTTTTTTAAGTTTTTATTTAAGTTACACTTAGTTAACATGCAGTATAATATTAGTTTCAGGTGTACAGTTTAATGATTCAACACTTACATACAAAACCCGGTGCTCCTGAATTCTCGATCTTACTTGTATTTTTCTTTCTGTGATTATTCTTCTCTATGCTTTCTGAAGACCCAGTATGGAACACAAAACGTTTTCTTTTATTTCCCTTCAAATGCTAGTCATACAGAGATTCAGAAAGTTTAATAATTTGCTTAAAATACATTGATGGCACAGAGACATATCTTCAAGGTTGTCTGCCTTCAAAACCAGAGCGATTTCTATTTACTTTTCTTTCTGAAATATCTGCCAACTACATATGGTGGGCAGGGAAACCAATAACATAAAATGGATTTGACTTACTGTGAGATAGGAAGCCACATGAAATGATGAAAATTTACGTGTGTGTGTGTGTGTGTGTGTGTGTGTGTGTGTGTGTGTGTGTGTGTTTATTTTAAGTAGGCTCCATGCTCAGCTTGTAGCCCCACATGGGGCTTGAACTCACGACTCTGAGATCAGGACCTGAGCTGAGATCAAGAGTCAGATGCTTAACCTACTGAGCCACCCAAGCACCCCATATAAATTTTTGTTTCAAAGGGAAACTTCTATTGTTTAAAGCAGTGATTCTTATATAAGTATCCATTAATTGATGTGGTTATTCTTACCATAGGTTTTGTAATAGTTAATTGTATATGAAATAATCTAACCTTGAAACATGTGCAAAAAAATTCTGTAGTCCCTAATTCTCTTAAGAATTGGTCACCTCTCGGGGTGCCTGGGTGGCTCGGTCGTTAAGCGTCTGCCTTTGGCTCAGGTCATGATCCCAGGGTCCTGGGATCGAGCCCCTTATCAGGCTGCCTGCTCGGCGGGAAGCCTGCTTCTCCCTCCCCCACTCCCCCTGCTTGTGTTCCTGCTCTCGCTGTCTCTCTCTCTCTGTCAAATAAATAAATAAAAATCTTAAAAAAAAAAAAAAGAATTTGTCACCTCTCTACCAATGACTATACCAGAGTGGGCCACTAGGTGTCATTCTGGCACAGAAATGATCTAAAAATGCCCTGGAAACAAGTGAGCTCACTTTCAAGGTAGGAAGATGCTCTATTTTGCCTTTTCAAGTACATGAATTTTGTGTCCACTCAGCCCTGGATATCCATCTGCACTAGGGAAAGATTAAAATTATTTCACTGAAGTAAAATTATTTTACTGCCAAAAGAAATGTAATAAATAGCTTTTGATATCCAAAGTAGGGTTAGTCCTAACAGACTTAATAATAAAGAAAAATCTCTTTTAGAGTAAGTAACAAAAAGACAATATAATAGGGAGTAAACCTAACAAGAATGTGCAGAACCCATGTGAGAAAAACTTCATGGCAGTCTTGAAAGACAGAACAATAGACTTGAGCAAATTAAAAGTCTTCCCTTCTTTATGGATAGGATGTGTCAATGACATGTAGATGTCAGTTCTCCTCAAGTTAGCACTTACATTTAGTGCTATCCCCATTGAAATACCACAAGTATTTCTGGAGAAAGAGAAATTGATTCTAAGGTTCATATAAGAAAATAAGCTTGCAAGAATAGTTGTGAAAGTCCTGTTTAAACAAAATGAGGGAAAAAAAAATGGGTCTAGCCCCACCAGATATTAAAACATACCACAAAGTCTCTGTAATTAAAACAGCATGGTATTGGTGGATAGTAGAGACTAGTGAAGAGAATGTCAAGTCTAGAAATATACCAAAGTGTATGTAGAAGTATATTGTATATTACATGTGGCTGCTCAAATCCCTGGGGGGAAAGATGGGCTTTTAATAAATGACAGTGTGGCAACTTGAAAGTCATTGGATCACCCTATGTCATACAAAGAACGAACTCCAAATGGATCAAAGGTATCAATGTAAAAATATCATATAGGTTAGAAGGAAAGTATCAGTTAGAATAAAATATGAGAAGAAAACTACCCTGAAGTGCTCATCTATTAATATGAAACAAAACATACACATGGTTGTTACTTATTCCAGCCTTACTTCTAAGCACAAAAGATTGGAAAGAACCTTAATGCCCATCCACAGGAGAGTGACTAAATAAAGTACGGCACATCCACACAATGGAGTTATTTGTGGCCAAAAAATAAAATGAGGAAGGTATCTAGAAATGGAAGATCTCTGATATGGAGTGTTTCCAGACATATTTTTAGTTGGAAAAAGAAGTATAAAAGAGTATTTATAGCATACTAACTGTTGTATAAGCAAGGAAGGGATATAAAAATAAATACACCTATTTTTTGTTGGAGGAGGAGGAGGAGGAATAATAATACAGGAATTATAAACTAGAAACTCATGAAAAATGGTTACCTAAATGGGAAGAGGGGAACAGGATGAAACTTCTCTTTGTTTCCCCCCCTTTTTAAAAATATAGTTTTGGACTGACCAAAGTTTTACAAAACAATTGCTCTGGCCTCTGAAAATATTAATGTCATAAAAGACAAAAACAGTTGGGGAACTATTCTAGCTTAAAGAAAACTAAAGAACTTTTTTTTTTTAAAAAGCGCACGAATTATAAAGAAAAGCTGTTCACTTTTGATGTTTGCACTTCAATGAAACTTTAACCTTAAAAGTTGTAAGTCGTCTATGATGCTTTCAGAGAACACTATGAAAGAGCATCCGTAACCTTTCTCTGTCCCACCTCATTTTGCGGATATCATCAGTACTGTATTATTATTAGAAGGCAGGGAAAATGATCCTCCAATATGCAAAAGAAGGGGAAAAAAGCTTGCTATTGCTGTGAGATGCATCGTGTCCTCTTTTCAAATTTGATCTCAAATCTTTGAAATTCAGTAGATTAACCTAGTTTTTAGAAGGCGGTTTGCTTCCTTTAAACATAAAAATCATGTTGGAATTGTTGCTTAAATTCAGAAAGGAGGTGTCCGGGTTGTAGGAAACAACACGTTAGTTACTTCAACGAAAGTGCCTGCGGAAATTTTTGACTTTCCTCAAGTGAAAAAAAATGTATTTCTGTGTAAAGTTGGAAGTTAAAATCCATTACTGGAAAATAATTTGAGCGTATATTATTTGTTTGTTAAACTGCAGATGGTATTACCTGATATTTTTGCCTCTGACTTGAGGTAAGGACAAACTTATTAGATGATATTTGTGGAAGAATATTGCTCTTTTAGGAGAGCATGAGAAATCAATGTCTTAAATACTCCTGTATAATCCCTCACCATCATAAGATAGATCATTTTTAGTTTCTAATCCATCAAATTAAATTTAAGAAAAATTTGGTTCTTAATTAATCATATTAGGATCCAGAAAGGAAAACCATTAAGTCCACTGAAGAGTTCAAATTATATATTAATATTTATTGTGGTAAATTTCAAACATGTACACAAGTAAGGGGAATAATATGATGAATAATAATTTTCCACCCATGTCTAATGTTTTATCTATACTGACCTCCATGTCCCCTCCTCTGAATTTTTTGAAGCAAATCACAGACATCATTTAAGATTAGATTATATATTATTAGGATCTTTATAGCTATTCCTATTATTATAAAATGGATACATCTAAGATACTAGCATTAGTAGACGTCAACACATAAAGTAATACATTATGTTTCTACAGGTCTTTAGTTTATCAAACTCTACTAGAACCTTGTGGCATATGTCACATGAACTTGACAGCTTCCCATAACCTAGTTTTTTTTTTAACAAAAATTTTTTTTTTAAGATTTTATTTATTTACTTAATTGACAGAGAGAGAGAGAGAGAGAGACAGTGAGAGAGGGAACACAAGCAGGGGGAGTGGGAGAGGGAGAAGCAGGCTTCCCGCTGAGCAGGGAGCCCGATGCGGGGCTCGATCCCAAGACCCTGAGATCATGACCTGACCTGAAGGCAGTCGCTTAACCAACTGAGCCACCCAGGTGCCCAGTTTTTTTTTTTTTTAATGAGATCTTTTTCTGTAACAACAAATAGGATTTGTTTTATTGTATAATAAAATGTGAATTTTGGAATGTCTGCAATAGTTTTATGAACAAATATTTTACAAATGATCAATGTGTGATATTTCAAAGTCATGCATGAGGGGCACCTCTCATGCTCTCTCTCTCTCTCTCTCTCATTCTCTCTCTCAAATAAATAAATAAAGTCTTGAAAAAAAAAGTCATGCATGATTAAAGGATCTGTTCAAAATATAAGATAGACGAATGGATTTTAACACAATAGAGTATGAGAAGTTCAGTGATATGGCTTCATATTCTACATTGTAACTAGCCTAAAAAACTGCCATCTATTGAGTTTTGATATAGTGTCAAAGAAGAATATTTATAATCATCTAAAAGACTATTAAAATACTACTCCCTCTTCCAACTCCATATCTGTGTGAGGCCGGATTTTCTTTATATACTTCAGCCAAACAGCATATTAAAATAGATTGAATGCAGAAGCAGATGTGACAATTGAATTGTCTTCTGCTAAGCCTGATATTAAAGGGTTTTCAAAATTGTAAAACAATGTCACAGTTTTTTACCATTTTTTGAAAATATAATTTTTAAAAAACGTTTTTCACTGTTAAGATGTATTGATTTATTATTATTTTAAAGTAAATAACAAATATTTTTTAAACTCTTAGGTTATTTCCTTATTAAGGTAAGTGTTGATAGTGATAACCCATATCCACAAAAGTTCTTTGTGGTCCTCAATTGTTTTTAGTTGTAGAGGATTCTTGAGACCAAAAAGATTTAGAATCGCTTATCTAGCTTATCTCATTCAAGAGAATGGAAGGAAATGGGTACAGGCATACTTGGTTTTATTTTGCTTTGCTTTATTGTATTTTGCAGATATTGCGTTTTTTACAAATTGAAGGTTTGTGGAAACTCTGCATTGAACAAGTCTGTCGGTGCCATTTTTCCAACAGCTTTTGCTCATGTTGTGTCTCTATGTCACATTTCAGTAGGTTTCCTAATATTTCACACTTTTTCATTATTATTATTGTATTTGTTATGGTAATCTGTAATCAGAAATCTATTTTAATTGATTTAAAGCACAATGAACCATGCCCGTATAAGATGGCAAGCTTGATCGATAAGTGTTTTTTGTGTTCTGACTGCTCTACCAACTGGCTATTCCCGTTTCTCTCCCTCTCCATGGGCATCCCTCTTCCCTGAGACACAATATTGAAACTGGGCCAGTTGATAACCCTACAGTGGCCTCTAAGTGTTCAAGTGGAAGAAGAGCTACATGTCTCTCACTTTAAATTACACGCTAGAAATGATTAAGCTTAGCGAGGAAGGAATGTTGAAAGCTGAGATAGGGCAAAAGCTGGGCCTTTGCATCAAACGGTTTGCCAAGTTGTGAATGCAAAGGAAGAGTTCTTGAAGGAAATTACAAGTGCTACTCAGTGAACACATAAATGATAAGAAAGCCAACGTTGCTGATAGAAAGTTTTAGCGGTCTGGATAGAAGATCAAACAAGTCATATATCCTCTCAAGCCAAAGCTTAATTCAGAGCAAAGCCCTAACTGTCCTCAATTTTATGAAGGCTGAGAGAGGTGAGAAAGCTGCAGGAGAAAAATTTGAAGCTAGAAGAGGTTGGTTTATGAGGTTTAAGAAAAGAAGCCATCTCCATAACATAAAAGTGCAAGATGAAGCAGCATGTGCTGATGTAGAAGCTACAGCAAGTTATCCAGGAGAGCTAGCTAAGATAACTAATGAAGGTGGCTACACTAAACAACAGATTTTCATTGTAGATGAAACAGCTTTATGTTGGATGAAGATGCCATCTGGGACTTCTGTAGCTGGAGAGAAGTCAATGCCTGGCTTCAAGGCTTCAGAGGACAGGCTGACTCTCTTGTTAGGGGCTAATGCAGCTGGTGACTTCAGTTGAAGCCAGTGCTCACTTACCATTCTGAAAATCCTAGGGCCCTTATGAATCATGCTAAATCTCCTCTGCCTGTGCTCTGTCAGTGGAACAACCAAACCTGGATGACTACACATCTGTTTACATGGTTTACTGAATATTTTAAGCTCACTGTTGTCACTGACTGCACTGAAATTTATATATATAAATATATATATTCAAATATATCTCAAATATATATATTTCAATATATATTTCAAATACATACATATATATATGTATATATTTCAAAATAATACAGCTCACTGACAGTGCATCTGGTCACCCAAGAACTCTGATGAACTGTACAATGTGGTTAATGTTTTCATGCCTGCTAACACAACATCCATCCTGCAGCCCATGGATCATGTAAAAATTTTGACTTGTAAGTCTCATTATTTAAGAAATACATTTCAAAAAGCTATAGCTGCCATAAATGGTGCTTCCTTTGGTGGATCTTGGCAAAGTAAACTGAAAACTCTCTAGAAAGTATTCACCATTCTAGATGTCATTGGGAACATCTATGACTCATGGGAAGAGGTAAAAATATCAACATGAACAGGACTTTGAAGGAAGTTGATTGTAACCCTCATGAGTGACTTTGAAGTGGTCAAGACTTAAGTGGAGGAAGTAATGACGGATTTGGAGGAAACAGCAAGAGAACTAGAATTACAAATGGAGCCAGAAGATGTGACCAAATTGCTGCAAGCTTATGATAAAACTTTAATGGATAAGGAGCTCTTACTTATGGCTGAACAAAGAAAGTGGTTTCTTGAGATGGCACCTACTCCTGGTAAAGGTGCTGTGAAGATTGTTGAAATGACAGCAAAGGATTTAGAATATTACATAAACTTAGTTGATAAGACAGCAGCAGGGTTTGATGGAATTGATTCCAATTTTGAAAGAAGTTCTACTGTGTGTAAAATGTTATCAAACAGCGCCATGTGCTACAGAGAAATTGTTCATGAAAGGAAAAGTCAATCCACATAGAGAAGTTCATTTTTGTCTTACTTTAAGAAATTGCTATAGCCATCCTGATCTTCAGCAACCACGCCCTAATCAGTCAGCAACCATCAGCATTGAGGCAGGACCTTCGAGCAGCCAAAAGATTATGACTCTCTGAAAGCTCACGTATTTTCAAATATGGCTCTATTTTTTTCTTTTTCCAGTTTTTATTTAGACTCCAGTTAGTTAAAAAAATAATAAATAAATAAATGCCAGTTAGTTAACATACAGTGTAATATTAGTTTCAGGTATAGAATTTAGTGATTCATCATTTACATACAATACCCAGTGCCCATCAGAACAAGCGCCCTCCTTAATACCCATCACACATTTAACCCATCCCCCCCATCCTCCTCTCCTCCAGCAGCTCTCAGTTTGTTCTCTGTTGTTAAGAGTCTGCTTTCTGGTTTGCCTCTCTTTTTTTTTTTCCTCCCCTATGTTCACTTATTTTATTTCTTAAATTCCACATATCAGGGAAATCATATGGTATTTGTCTTTCTCTGACTTATTTCACTTAGCATAGTACTCTCTAGCTCCACCCATGCCATTGCAAATAGCAAGATTTCATTCTCTTTTATGGCTGAATAATATTCAAATGTGTATATATACTATATCTTCTTATTCCAGTGAATGGACATCTGGGCTCTTTCCATAATTTGGCTATTGTAGATAATGCTGCTGTACACATTGGGATGCATGTATCCCTTCAAATTAATATTTTTGTATCCTTTGGTTAATTACCTAGTAGTGTAATTGTTGGATTGTGGGGTAGTTCTATTTTTTATCTTTCTGAGGGACCTCCATACTGTTTTCCAGAGTGGCTGCACCAGTTTGCATTCTTGATTTAAAAAAAAAAAATCCTGTTTGGGCAGCACGTGGGTGGGTCAGTCGGTTAATCATCCAACTCTTGGTTTCGGCTCAGGTCATGATCTCAGGGTCGTGAGACTGAGTCCCACCTGGGGCTCTGTGCTGGATGTGGAGCCTGCTTAAGATTCCCTCCCTCCCTTTCCCTCTTCCCCTCCCCTCCCTAAAAAAAAAAAGCCTGTTTGGAATAGGAATTCAACTTGGTTGGTTGCATTTCGGGGCCAGGAAGACAAATAAAAGACCCAGATAGTACTTTTATTTCCTTCCATTTCTCACCATAATTTATGGGCTACAGATTGAATTTGACCTGCCTTGGAATTAATTTTTTTTTTCATTCTTCCCATTAGGAAAACCTTGCTGACTCTTATCCAAGGTTGTCACTTAACTAAAAAATATTCTCCTCCATAACTTAGACACAAAGAAACTTTTATATTTTAAAATTTTTTTATATTTTAAATTCAGACACAGCTTGGTGTTTTGGCCTCCTTTCTCATCATAATTGGAAAAATACATAGAATATGAAAGGAAAACAATATGACTGAAACAACCATAGATAGAATTAGAAATTACCTATTTAGAAATTAAGACATTTCTACTTGGAATTAAGACATTTCTACTTGTTACTATTTATGTATACAAAATTAATTAAAGATGAAAGAGTCTCTTCCCAGCTAGACTCTGAGCACCTTTGAAACAGTAGCTCTTATTCTGTTTGGTTAGCCCATTGCCTACTCAGCAAGTGAAACACAGAAAGTACTTAATTCCTATTTGTTTAATTGTAGAATAAAATTGACTTTCTTTAAAATGTACTTTTCCTCTAATTTAAAAACCTTTATTCTGCTCTATAATTTATCTCATTATATAGCAGAGATACTAATTACCATTTTACATAATGTATTAATTGGGGAAAAAAATAAGGATCGCTATCTCATCAGGATTGATGCATTGCAAATCCACAGAATTTCCTTGTAGATAATCCACCTTTTCTAACAGTTTTTAATTGTTTTCCCTTTATCATTTGGTAAGAACAGGAGGATTTTTGTTATTAATTTTAATTAAGGAAGATGGTTACTTTAAATGGTAAACAGGTATTGTTGGGGAAATATAAACACAATCTCCTCCAACCCAGAAATCCTCTTCACAAAGTTAGTTGAAAAAGAAGATACTTTACCATTGAATAAGCATTAAAACAGAATGTGATTGCACACCTTAGGTGATCAACTAAGAGATTGCAAAGATGGGAAACCTGCCCCCACACCCCGCTTTTATATAGCCAAGCAGACACAACCCATTACATACATGTTCTTAGAATAAACAATAATCCTCAAGTAGGAGAACTTGACAACGCAGTTTGTCACACACAGTTCATCCTAACCTTACTTGGAAATTGGGGTGACCATCTGTGATATCTACTTAACCTTATCCAGAGGAAAACCAAACTTTTCATGTCTTTATGACAAGAGGTAGTTTTGCAAGGTGAAGCAAGGTGCATAGGGAAGTTACCCTCCTACAGAAACTGGGAGATAGTGGTGCTATCTTCCTTGATTTTTACATTTCAAACAGATGGCTCCCAAGTCCTGGAGAAATTAATTTCTCTTTTTTTCCCTCCCTTTACAAAATCATTCTTTATATTTATTTAAAATTTTTTCGCATTGCTGGTATGAGCCACCAAAAGGCATGGTTCAGATAGTCATGTTAGTAAATGGGTTGGAAAAAGCTTTCTTCTCTTCTTCTTGTGATGTTGCACTCTTGTGGTTTTCCTCTTGTGTCACTGGCTACCACTTCTTGGTCTCCTTACAGGCTACGTTTCCTCCACTTGACCCCTGAATGAAGGAGAGTCTGAATAGAGTCAAACATTCTCTCTCTTTGTTCACTATCACTCCATAGGTGGTTTCTTCTCATCCCATGGATTTAATACCATCTGATATTGATGAATCTAAGTTTATATCTCCAGCTCTTATACCTCCTATTAGTTCCAAAGTTTTATACCTAATAGCTTACTTGAAAGCTTGACTAAATAGCTGAAAAGCAGCCCAGACTTTACATATAGAAGTGGAATCTTGATGTCTCCCTTCCTTCAGCCTTAATTCAATAAATGACACCATTATTCATTCAACTGGTCAAGCAAAACACAAAACAAAACAAAGACCTAAGAGTCATTCCACTGACTTACATGGTTTATCCTAAGTTTTGTTAATTCTGCTTCTAAAATGCATTTCATATCCACTTCCTCTCTCAATTCTTATTGCCACCAACCCCAGTCCATGTATCACCCTTTCTCAGGAAAGAATGAGAAACTGGTTTAACCTCTTCTCCCATGTATCAGCCACCGTGATCTTTTGAATCTGAATCTTAATACTTTGGTAATTTTATGATAAACCTTTAAGAGCTTTCCATTGCACTTAAGTTAATTCTTTTTTTTTTTTTTTAGTTTTTATTTAAATTCCAGTTAGCATACAATGTAATATTAGTTGTGGGTGTACAATATAGTGATTCAACATTTCCATACTACACTTGCTGCTCACCACAAGTGCACTCCTTAATCCCCATTACCTATTTAACCCATAGCCCCAACCAGTTCCCCTCTGGTAACCATCAGTTTATTCTCAATAGTTATGTATCTGTTTCTTGGTTTGCCTCTCTTTTCCTTTTTTTCACCTTTATCCTTTGTCAGAGAAAGATAAATACCATATGATTTCACACATATGTGGAATTTAAGAAACAAAACAAATTAAAATTCTTTATTGGGATGTTCTTCATACTTTTTATTCAAGTGCCCTTGGGTATTTAAAAGTGGACAGCTAAGAATAAATATTGGAGAAAATTTCCTTGCATTATTAAAAACAATAAACATTTTAAAATAAAAAGTTACAAGTTCTAAGTATATTTAACTACTTAGTTATTAAATATAACAAGCAAAATTATTTTGTAAAATCATCCCTTAGTGAGATAACACATGGGAATTCTCTTCAATTAGATCATATTTCTGTGGATTGTAACATTTTTTTACAGCTAGAATAAGATAGGGTTCAAGATCCAGCATTACTTCCATTCTTATTGTATACTTTAGGATTTTTTTGCATAGCCAAATTTCAATTGTATAGGTCATCCTGATACACGTTAATAAGTGTGACTGAGAGATGTACCCTTAAGCCATTATATATGGCTACATTTGTAATTTCATTTCATGGTTAAAACTATTAATTTATAATTATGCATTTGATGGAACAAGCACATCCTATCAACATCTGAGAGGGAGGAATCCATCCTAATTGACCAAAGCTGGTTTTCTATATTCAGAACATGTAATTTGGGAACATTTTGTTCTATGCCCATACTTAAGTGGATATTAAGAGAGCAATTTAATCAACTCTGCACAAATTAACAGCAAAGAGACAGTATTAGTCATTATTAAGTGTGTGCTTATAAAATGTATACTATTTACAGGAGAGTCTATAACATATTCCTGTTAATTTAACCTAATATATGAATTGCAAGAATATATAAAATACTGGATAAGTGGCTGAGTGACAGCAAGTGGGAGGCTTTCAACCAAGTGAAGTAAATATGGCTTTGTAGTAATCAGTGATCTTTTGGCAAAAGTTAGTGAGATGTCTTTTCCAACTCTGAATAAATATTAAGAAAATATTTTTAAACCTCTATCTTATTTCCAATATATGTATATTTTTCTTTATAATGTAATGTTGATTGAAGTAAACTTTTAAAAAAAAATCTTTGACCTTGGGGTGCCTGGGTGACTCAGTCAGTTAAGTGTCCCACTCTTAGTTTCGGCTCAGGTTATGATCTCAGGGCTGTGGGATCAGTCCCCCGTCAGCCTTGGTATGCTTGGGTTTCTCTCTCTTCCTCTGTCCCTTCCCTCACTTGCACCCTCGCTATCTCTGTCTCTCTCTGTATCTCTAAAATAAATAGCTAAATCTTAAAAAAAATCTTTGACCTCTTCCTTAAGATCATGCAAAACATGCAGCTGAGACACTGGATGGTAGCAGATATCGCTTCGGCTATACTAGCAGATTCACCCCAGATTATGGCCTTCCTTAGATCTGGATCTAAACTACATCAAAAACTAATGATGTAATGTATGGTGATTAACATAACATAAAAAAAAAAAAAGGCGGGGGGAAGCCAAAGGAATAAAATACCATATCTTTGACAGTATGTGTATAGTAGGAACACAGATTTTAGTGTTTAATTGACTAGGTTCAAATCTCAAGTGTGCTGCCAACTAACTATATGATTCTGGGAGTGTTACTTTACTTGTCTGTGCCTCAGTTTCTTTATTTGTAAAATAGAGGTGATGTTAACAGTAACTATGCTCTAGGTTTGCTATGAAATAAAATGAACAGTTCAGAAAAACCTGATTCCAGGAAGTATTCATTAAGTATTAGCTGATATCATCCAAGACAACCACTTTTGATGATTTGCTATTATGCTTTTTTCTCATGTATTTTCAATGTTTTTTATAATAATAATAAATGTATGTGTGTATGTGTATCCTGCTTTTCTTTTGAAATTAATTTTTAATAATTTTTTATGACTACAAAATTGTTACACACTCTTTGTAACAAAAAATAAAAACCCTGCAGATAACTCATTGACTCAAATATTGCTCTGATCATGAGAGCCATTAAAAATGCTTTTTCTAGAGTATCTTAGAACACTGATATAAACAGCTGAGGACAGCCCTCCTCATCTGTGAGAAAGCATAATATAACTGAAAATTGGATGCTTATCCTAAGGGAAATTAGACATCCTTCCCCACAATGTGTCTTCAGAGGGTACTTATAATGGGATCCTTATGCTGGCTGCCTCAGTGATGGATATGTGACCTAAAACCACTGTCTCCAAGGGAAACAGTCCCATTTACCACTCATCACCAGTTGCTATCTTGTTTCTCTCAGGATAGCGTTCCCAGAAGACTTCTTCAGCGGGAAAGAAGCTCTAACATATTAGGGAACAGAAATATCAGAAGATTCCTACCTTAGTCAGCTCAGGTGCTGTAACAAAATACCACAGGCTGGGTGGCTTCAACAGCAGAAATTTACTTTTCACAGTTCTGGGGGCTGGAAGTCCAAGATCAGGGTTGTTGACAGATTAGGTTTGTGGTGAGAGTTCTCTTCCTGGCTGGCAGATGGCCACCTTTTTGCTGTGTCTTCACATGGTAAAGAAATAGAGAGAAACAGAGAGACAGAGGGACACAGAGAGATATCTCTTCAAAGGCTATATTCCTATCTGATTAGGGCTATACCATTATGATCTTGTTTAACCTTATCTCCAAATATAGTTATATTGGGGGTTAGGGCTTCAACATATGAATTTTGGGAGGATAGGAGTTCAATTCATAGTAGCTCCCATGTACTGTGCAGGTGAAGAGGAATTCAGGGAATGTCAATCCTGCATTCTGAATGTGCATTTTCTTTGCACTATCATGTGACAGAAAAGGACTTCTCTGTTTTGTTTAATATCTATCATCATCATGAAAACATTTAATGAACATCTTCCTGTGTGCTAGGAAGCACACAGTATGCTGTGTCCTGGGGCTTGAACTGTTCTTCAGAAAATCCATTGCCTCCATTTGTAAACTCATGCTGTGTTTCAGGTCTCTTGATGGCTTTTACCTCATTCATTTGGCCAAACTTACCTCTCACATAATATTCCAGTATGAAAAACACACTGTACTTCATTTCTTCATTCTACAAATGCTTCTGAGTGCTAATCACATGCTGGGTATGTTGTAGGGATTGTGGAAACAGAAGCAATGTAACCTAAGTTTCTGCTTTCATGGATTTTAAAGCCAATATGGAGTTCAAACAATGAACAAACAAAATAACATGCTATCAGTTAGTAACCCTTATTGTGAAGAAATAATAATAATGATAGGAGGCAAGAGAGCAATTTAGATGAATATATGTGCTATTTTGGATAAGGTGGTTAAAGAAGCTTTCTTGGATCATGTGGGCATTTGAATAGGGACTTGAATAATTGAAGGAGGAAGTTGTGTGACTATTTAGGGAAAGGGCATTTCAGGCAGAGGGTGGAGCAAGTGCAAAGTTGTTGAAGTGGGAACATGCTTGAGGTATTTGCGAAATAGTAAGCTGACCAAAGGGGATGAGTAAAGTAAACTAGGGAAAAGAAAAATTGAGGAATTTAATTGAAGAGATAACCAGGGGCCAGAGCATGTGAGATTGGGAGCGGAGCATGGTAAGCATTTGATTTTCAAGTAGATAGAAAACCCTTGGAGTAGGGGAGGGAGATTGGTGGCTGTGTTGAGAATAAGAGGTGGCAGGCCAAGTGTGGAGAGAAGAGGTACTCTTGCTTTAGCGGTTGTCCAGTCTAGAAGACCCATCTCTGCCTCACTGGTATGCATCACTGCGTTCCTGCTTCCTCATCTCTACTCTCAACTCATTCAGCATCATTCCACTTCTCTCCACCTAATCATTCGTTTGTGATGCTCAGTTCATCTCACTGACTAATTTCATTCATGTTCAGCATGTTTTACATTTTATTTAATATTGCAGGTGACTTCTTTTCACATCTTTCAAGTACTTTAATGTTCCTGGTTTCTGCCAACTAAATCCACTAATTTTGAGAATGATTTCCTAAATTTGTATTATTCTATCTTACTGAAATAATGTTATTCTTACTTGGAGATTTCTGACTACAAAGTCTTATCTAAATGGAATGCACAAGAGAATCCAGAAAAATAAGCCTCTGGTCTGCCAGAAAAGTTGCCCCAAATCCATGCCCTAAGGTTTGCATGTTTTCCTCCTACAGTTTCATGTCCACAAATGACCGTTAGAAGAGATATATAATAAATGTCCCTGGCATACTGTGGCAGGAAGTGTCCCTCCTTTGTTTCTGGGGATCCCGCTTATTATCTCACTGAGTGTGAAGGAGAATTTGTTTTTCCCCAGCTGACAGGATAGACTACTTAGCTCCCTCAACATGATGTAGGGTAAAGTCAGTGCCATATATCTAAACCACTCCATCAGTAGGAAGTCGTTGGGATACCCAAAGGAACTGAATAGGACATTTTGACCAGAAGGAGGAAGGATGTACCTGACATTTTTTTAAAGTTTAGAAGTGAGAGGTCCTAGGAGGGCTATAGTTGACAGATTAAGAAGAATTTCTAGCTTTTAAGTGTTCTTTTCTTTTCCTCCACTTCCATTTCTTTCCACTGTCCACCTTCCACTTTGTCTAACTCATTTCTATCTCTCTACCTGGGGGAAAAGAGGGTAGATTTTGTATATCAGTCTATCTAATCAGTTTATTATTTAAGAACTAGAGAGAAATTTCTGGAAATAATGAAAAAATAAGACAAAATGCATAGAAGTGTCTCAGGAATGCCTGCTAACTCATTAGTCTTTGTAATGGTGACTGCATAATACATTTATTTAACTTTAGCATCTATTTTTTATGTTGAAGAGTTGGTACCTGAATTAATCAAGAATAATGAGCTGGCCCTGAAAATAATGAGAGGTGTCTAAACAACTATGGCATAGGTTTTCAATGAATGCCTCCTGAAATGAATTCAATTTCAATACTAATCTGTCCCATTGAATGAATTATATAAATGATGAGAAAGACAACTTGTAAATCCAGCTCATAATTATGACAGCTGTGAAAACATAGGAAGGCCCTTGGTAGACTACTTAAAGAGAGTGAAATGGATGTTTTACTCAGTTTTCCAAGAGGCTGTTCAAAACAAAAGATTCATGGCAGCCATACTCTCAGTTTCGAAGGTGAAAAAAACACTTTACTTATATAAAAATCCAGTAGAAACAGAAAGAAGAAAAGGAAATCTGCATGTAGATGAGGGCAACAGTAAACAGTGAAGGAGAGTAAGTCAGAGTTACATCAAATTGGGTACCTACAACATCCAGCCTCATTAGCTGGGGAAGCCCCACGAAGACAGCTAGGTTGGAGTCCTTATTGGGAGACCTGGGCAGTGTCCTCCCTTCGAGTGAGACTTCCAACTGACCATTCCCATAAGGGCCATATTTATAGGGCAAATGATGGGGGTCTGAACTTAAACATTTGTTTGCCTATCTGCAGTTTGGAGCAAGCTGCATTCCTATATTATTATGTCTTTTTACATATTAAAGCCTGGGCTGGGTATGCTTGCATCTCCCCCCAGATTCTGGCTGGGGGCCAGCCCAACCTGGAGCAAGAGGAGATGCAAGGCAAAATTTACTGCTCTTAGCATCCAGACCAGAAGGGCCACTTCTGACCCGGAGGCCAGCTGTCAACTAACCAGGCTCCCAAGGTCACTTATGTTGCAGAAGTCTCACAAACAACATTCTTTAGCCTGCCTGCATATGTGCAGGTCTATATGGGCAGTTATGCAGGACGAATCACAGAAACCTCCATCCATACAATACAGAGGCCCCTAAACTTGGAGACATCTGGCTTGAAACTTGCTACTACCAGTTACCAGTTTTACATGAGGCATAATTTTCCTAAGTATTTTCTTATCTATAAAATGGTAATAATGATTGATACCCCTCTTAGACTTTGACAAGAAAGTTCCCTGGCCTAGGCCCCACCCAGTTCCTTTTCTGACTGTGCCCCTCCACAAGGTGTGAAGAGTTAGCAGGGCCAAGGAGAAATGAGTCTGTAGTGCCCCAACTCTGTCCCACAGCCCAGCCCGGAGCATTGAGGCCTCTAGATTTTCAGGCTTGTGGGGCTCTGAGCCTCCCTAAGATGACCAAGGAGGGGCTGCTTTAGAGGTGGAAGGGGTATGTTCTACTGGGGATCCACAATGTGCATTTCAGATGTCTTGTGCAGGGTAAGTGGAGTCTGAGGTAAGAAAAGTGGGGTGCACCTGAGATGGGTACCCTAGTTGGTAAAAAAAAAAAAACCCCAAGGAGTAAGAATATGAAAATGGAACCTGGAATTTTAGTTATGAAGCATGTTTTTTAAGGTAGGGGATAGACTGTATTGTATTTAGTGTGTTGTTAGCTTGATTCAGTATTATTTTTAAAGATTATTTATAATTTGAGAGTTGCAGATTCACGTGAAGATGTAAGAAATAATACAGAGGGGTCTCTTGTACACCTTGCCTAGTTTCCCCCAAAGGTAACATTTTGCAAAACATAGCATAATATCACAACCAAGATATTGACATTTATATGATCCAAAGATTATATTCTGATTTCCCCAGTTTTACTTGTACTCATTGTTATGTATGTGTGTATTAGGTTCTATACATTTTATCACCTACCTAGGTCCATGTATTTGCTACCACAGTCAAGACACTTTTCATACCACAAGGACTCCTTGTGGATTTATTACTTTTAAAATATATAGACAGAATGTCCTACCAAATGAGGGGAAGTAGTGTTGAAATTAAATGTTTGGTCTAGGCTAAATTAAGAATAAAGTAATAGAACACTTCTGAAAGGGAGAATGCTTCCTGAGACAAAATGCTATTAACCCCATCATTCCATTAGGACAGGTTTTTCTCCCACCTACACTTAGAGATGGGATTGTGGGAGGGTTGTACTTGAAACCGCTGCCTCTGATTCTTAGGACAGGCTGTTTCTCTGTTCCTTATTGCTTAACACTCCACATCTACATATTGTTTGCTCAACACTCCTTTTGTTCTTTATTGCTCAATACTCTGTGTCCATGAACACAGGAAAGCTGACATGTATAAGCCCCATGTAAATATGAGTATTTACAGCAAAGCTCTTGGGCTTCCTGGGAGCTATGATTTCTATAGAGTTTATAGAAGGGTTGAGGGCCATCTTGCTAATCTTATTAGGACCTGTAAACTTCTCAGGCTTACATTTTACCCTGGATATAGACTTCTTGGACAACTCATAAGGCATAACTAATAAGGCTAACTCATGTTCTACCGGGGCCATTAAACAAGGCAGAAAGGAAGTTTATTACCTGTTAATAGTGGGAGTTACTGTTGAAAGTGTAGAAAAGGAGAAAACACTAGGAGAGGAAGAGATAAAAGTAAGACTCTTATGGGACATAATCAAGTGGAGTTAGGTTATGTCAGGACTCAGGTTTGGAACAGTTCCACCCTGAACTCCCTGTAGCTTGTCCCAGAGGTTCTGTGGTCTACCCTGGAATCCCTGTAATGGTTGGCAGGAGCCCCCCTCCGTCAGATACAGCCTGTTGGATAGCTGACAGGCTGACTCATTCTTCAAGCTCTTCTTTTCCAGTCCTTTGGCTTCTAAGTCTTTGCATTTTCGGCAGTTGGTTGACTCCTAGCAGGAGCCAAGACCTAATCTGGGAATGAAGCCAGGACCCAGGGCATCCAAAAGGCAAAAATTGGCTGTGAAAATAAACCTAGCACTTCCTTGGGGACTCTGGTATGTTAACAGTGTTATAGAAGCAAACCTGTTATTTATTTTGGGGTCTGAATTTATGCACACACACACACACACACACACACACAAATTTATATATATATATATGAAATCAAAAGTTTAAGAAAGATAATTTCTGATCTTCTAGGGAAGGAGCTCAATAGATAATGACTTAAATTATGAAATCAAGAAGTAGCAGCACTGTGAGTTATAAATAGGGCCTCCTCTAAGGTATGTAGGATACAGGATAATACTTTCAAGTGCCTTTTTTTACACAAATAATTCATTTTAAAATGTGTGATAAAGTTCGTGCGCCCATGGAAAATATCCGGATTTGATTAATTACAGATGTAGAGAAGAGATATTTACATTTAGCATTGTGTTCTTTATTGTCAACCGTGACATCCTTGCCTGATCTTATATCTCCCCAACCCCCTGAGAAAAAAGATAGCAAGGCTATTGCTACTCACAATGCAATATTTCCTCAGAATCTGTTTGTATTGAAATAATATAGATCTTGCTCTACAGTTCCCTAATTCCACTTATTTAATGGTGGTTAAACCGTTACTTTCTGTGAACACTGGTTTCCAACGACTCTGAAAAGCTGCCGGTGTGTTGCACTGATAATGATCACAAATGCAAATCTTACCTAAAGTACCCAGGAGTATGTGAATGAAAAGTAGTTTTCTGGTTTTGTTAAATTTACAGTTCAGAATTTCATAATATAAATGTGTAACAACATCCTTCCAACTGTCTTTTCTGAAATGCTTTAAACTATAATGCCCCTGTTCCTAGGATGTGCTCTATTTTGATGTTGGCCACATCTCTACTTTCTATCCACCATCACCAGCAAAAGGTAAATAAGGGGAGTTGCATGGAGGACAAAGAATAGTCCCATTCATAAAAGGACTGTCTGTCTCTTGTCTAGCACAGCTGAAGCCTGACCCTGGAGCTTGATATCTCTTCATCCACTGGAGACAATTAGAGAAAATGGATGAGAGGGGCCTATTGGTAGTATGGAGTGATAGTGTCAGGAAGTCTGGAGGAGATGGCACGGCAGTCCTGCCGTGCCTGACAGTGGACAGCACCAGTGGCGAGGGTATCCAGGCTAAAGAATCCCTCCCATCACCACCAACACCACACATCCCATATTTGGGTGCTATCTTCCTGAAGTGGTAGGATAATTGGAACATGGATGGCTGAGATCCCTGGCACAGACCTATATATGCGGCTCTAGGCTGATGGTCAACAGTGGAAAGTTGGTAGTCCAGGGTCTGAACTCATCCTGTGTCTGAGATAAATGAAAGAGTCACCCCAAATCAGCAAGTAAGCACCATCCCGATGGTTCAGTCTTCTAAGATCCCAAGAAAGAAATACTTGTGTTGTCCAGCAGGAGTGATCTGATGTCAGGTCACTGTCCTGGAACTTGACCCATGCCTGGTCTAATGGTGCTAGTGGTCAGAAACTTGAAGAAGAAACAGTTAAAAAATGCAAATATTCTTTATTTCTCATTTATACTTAGAGAAGAGCTAGGGAGGAAGAAAGGTAGGGTCAAGGGATCACTGTTTTTCATAACAAATCTTGTATCAGTATATTACTTTTTAAGTTCTATACATGGATTACTTCAAAAATAAAAATTAGGAAGAATATATAAAAACAAAATAAAATTGAGTTATAGTATGTTGGCTTTTTTATAGTCTTCCTTTTCTATCTAATGATGTATCTCGAACATTTCCCCATATTCTTATAAAATATGACTTGATGATTTAATTGTATTCTACCATACAGATGTGCCATAACTGACTTAACAGTCTTCTTATTTTGGATATTTAAGTGATTTCCAGTTTGTCTTTGTGGAATGGAAATCAGCAGGAATTTAGCACTTCCACATTCGGTGTCAGATGGACTTGCTAAAAATGACTTCATTCTGTCTGTTGCTTCCAGCCCTTGCTGTGTCTGGAAACTTGCTGTATCAACCCTCTCCCCTTTTTCCATTAAGGGCACAGACCTTACTATACGGCAGTGTAGCTAAGAGTGTGACTGCAGCAAGGCCAGGTGGACCTGGATTCAAATCATAAACCTCCCATTTTTCAGCTCTCAAAGACTCAGTTATCTTGTATTTAAAATAGGGTTACTATAAGGATTACATGAGACATTGTATCTAAAATTGTGGAGCCTACTTAGTTGATAATAGTATTATCTTTTACTGACTCCTCTCTGACACCTCTTTATTGAGTGTTTTAATGTGTTAGACATTGTGATAGGTGCTGAAGATGCAAAGATGGGAGAAATGAGGGAGCCCTGGCCTGTAGCTTTTACAGTGTTGCATTATAGAAAATCATCAAACGATCATGTTTTAAAAAATTCAAATTGCTGTCATGCCAGATGCCGAGAGAGAGAGAGGGACCTGGTGCAATGGGTACCTGTCAGAGGGGATATGATGTAGTCAGAAAGAGGCCTTGTGTTCTCACGGGGGTATCAGCCTTTGCCCTGTGATTCTGGACAAGAAGAGGGAGATTGGCATCCACCAGAAGACACAATAGTTGGTTTAAGATTTTTTTTTTTTTTTTTTTTTTGGTCTTCACTCTCACCTGAACAGAAACTCTATGAATGTGACTCTGCAATGAAACACTGCAGCCTGGGATCTGCAGGACATGTCTCACTCTTTCCTGCCCATTGTGCATGGCCTTTGGTCATCTTTCCAGTTAGCCTTTGCACATGCCTCCAGGATGGACCATTGTTAATGTGCTTCTTTGACGAAGGCCTGTCGTCCTCCAACTTCTTCACTGTGCCACCCTGGCAGTCTTTGTATCGCCAGGGCTTAGCTGGGTACCTGACACACAGTAGTTTCTCACAACATGCAGAGCAGATGGACTTAAATCTAATATAATATTTCAGGGCAGGAAAGACGACACCTGCCCAGGAAGATGTAGGGAGGAAGGAAGAGACTTTCTGGTCCCTGAATATACTAGAGCCCTAAGACAGTTCAGTGTGAAAAGGAGTGGGAGGAAAATATAAAGAGGCAGTGCTAGAAAGGTTCAGTGAAAAGGTGGGGGGGGTTCCCCAGATAGGAAGATGTGAGGTACCTAGGGAAGAAAGGATGCGCAATATTTTCTGCAATAGGAGTATCCGTTTATGGCTGTGCCAGGAGCAGGGAGAGGCTGGGGTGAGGCTGTTAGGTAGATCAGAAGACGGTAACACTGGGAAAGTAGTTGGAGCTGAGTTCTGAAATGCCTTCTGTCATTAATATTAGAAACAAATTTTTTTAAAAAAATGACACAGGCTGGAAAAAAGCAGAGAGCTTTAAAAAGATAGAATTTAAGTACTGCTAATTACCTGACAGCACAGAAAAATAACACAGAGCAAAACAAATCCTCCCAACGGTGACTAGCATGCTTAAGGATCTTGAACTTCACAAGCCCCTCAGGAACTAAAACTCCCAGGATCTGATATCCTTGTTCCTGACCTTGTAATCCCGAAGTTAATATCATCTTCAGTGTGTGAAGGTAAAGGGATCTTTAGACCTGAGAAATATTGCATCTTATTATTTATTTAAATTCGTGGTTAGTTTTTGCATCTTTATTTTTAAAAATATGTAAACAATAAGGTTTTGTAACTTCATGAATAAATTCCTCATATTAACACATTTCTTCATACACCAAGAGCTTCGAAAGTTTATTTGTATAAACTTTAAAGTTTATGCAAGAAAGTAAGAAATCTATTACTGGAATAAATAGGGGCTTAATATGCTTGCTTCCATTCCCTGGTCTATGGATTGCATGTGTTATGTGTACATATTCCTGTGTGTAGAATTGTGGTTCCCAGGAACTCATTTCATTACCTGTCATCCTAATTTCTAGAAACACACATTTGGGTTTATATTGGCTGGGCTGTGAGGCTGCTCGCTATCTAATTCTGCTCCCTTCTCTGAGGATTCAGAATTTAAGACCTTGGCCAGAACAGGTTTTTACCAACCAGTGGACAGTTATAGAGATTTTGCCGTCAAACATTCTGGTTTGGTGTCAAGCCTGAAAAAAAAAAGGTGTATGAATCAGAGTCCTAGAAAACAGAAGACACAATTCAAATTAGGATTATTTGACAAGGGTTTATTTACAAGGGCCTAATTACAAAAATTCAAAGGACTGAAAGTCATATAAGAATTTCTGAGAGCTGAGTAAGTCCTTTCATGCCCAGCTTTGCATATCATTGTCTATTTGGAACGTAAAATGCAATGAACCTGTGTGCATATATCAATTATCTTACCTACAATTAAAATGAATCAAGGAGTGGAAAATAAAAGACTAAAGAAAACCTATCATAGCAGTCAGAATGTGTTGAAACCAAATCGTGGTTCTTTAGAATACTTTGCCTTACGTGGGAGGGAGCACAGTTCTGGAGAAAAGTAGCAAGTTCTTTCTGCTTACATGCACATTTGTCTGCTGCTGGAATGTACCAATGGCATCTTCATTCTCTGTTTCCAGCTCAGCTCTGTCTGCCTTATTGATTGGCTGCCCACCAAACCAGGAGCTGATATGCCTTATTGAAAAACCCAGTTGTTCACAATAAGTTTTTAGTAGTTTACTAAGTGGTATAAACATTTAATCTTAAACAGCACTATAGTGCCTGCCCTGCCACTTCAAATTAACCTCATTCTTGTTCTCAGTCCTGAGTCTGGGCTTTTCCTTGGCTGAAGTGAATGCTATCGTTTTAGCTGCCCTGTTTTACAAAAAAGGTGCCAGGCAGCACCAACTAGCACACAGCATTAGGAGACCGTGGGAGAGGGAGGTGACAGTCTCTCCTGAAAGTTTTAACGTTTTGCTTTTATAAAAGCAAATTTATTTGTTTAATGTTACTGGGTTTTGTGTAAAATGTGAGGTAGGGATCTGATTTCACTTTTTTTTTTTACCTATATGAAAATTTCCCCCAGCACCGTTTGTCGAAGAGCCCACCCTTTCCCCACTGATTTGCAATGCCACTTTGTTAGAGATCCCTTTTCTTTATATGTGCTGGTAAGATTCTGAGCTCTGGATTCTGTTCTACTGGTCGTTTTGTTTTATTTCTAAATCAATGCATTCCTATCAACTCTCTAAAGTAACTTGGCTTAATAAACCTTGCTATTTTATTTTGTTAGCTAATGTTTCCTCCTTTAATCATCAGGTTTTTGTAATATTCTTTCATTTTTTGTTGTTCTGAGAAAATTATTAAATTGGGTTATATTTTTTCCAGAAAAAAATGGTTTTAGGATTTTCAGTGGAATTACATAAATTTATAGCTCAATTTGGAAAGATCAATATCTTTAAATAGTATCTTCTTATTATAAGCATGATATATTTATCCATCATTTATCTTCTTCAATACTTTCAAAAGTTTTATGATTTTCTTCATAAAATTGTCCACATATGTCAATCATTCATTTACTTACTATTTTTTTTAGAAGGCTTACTTTTCAAGCCAACAAATTTGCTAGCATACTTGTATCATTCTTGATTTTAAAGAAATATGGGCTTTTTTTTTTTAATCATTACTAGTGATGTTTGCTGTAGGTTTTTTTAGGTATGTTTTTGTTAGGTTAAGTAAAGTTCCCTTTTAGACTTAATTTTTACTATGAATAGATGTTAAATGTTATTGAATGCTTTAACTCATCTGTTGAGATGGCTATACGGTTTTCTTCATCATTTGGAAAATTATGCTAACAACTGATTTTCTAATATTAAACCATTCTAACATCTCTAATTGCATCTAAGTTGATTGTGATGAACTTTTATATATATTTATGTTTGTCTTGATATTTTATTTCAGATTATATGCATTATTTTGTGAGAGGGATTAGCCTATACTTTTTCATTCTCATGCTGTTCTTGTCTGATTTAGGTCAAGATTTTGCTATCCCCATAAAATAATTTAATAAAGATTTGCTCGTTCTTTGTTCTTTGGAAAAGTTTATAAAAACATTTGAACGTTTGGTATAAATTACTAGTAAGTAATTTTATAGGAACTTTAAAGTTTGTCTAGGTTTTCAGATTCATTGGCATAGTAATTAACAACATCCTCTTGTTATCTTTGAAATGTGATTATATCTCTGCTATGACTTTTTTTATTTTAAATTTTTTATTGTTATGTTAATCACCATACATTACATCATTAGTTCTTGATGTAGTGTTCCATGATTCATTGTTTGTGCATAACACCCAGTGCTCCACGCAGAACGTGCCCTCTTTAATACCCATCACCAGGCTAACCCATCCCCCCACCCCCTCCCCTCTAGAACCCTCAGTTTGTTTTTCAGAGTCCATCGTCTCTCATGGTTCGTCTCCCCCTCCGACTTACTCCCCTTCATTTTTCCTCTCCTGCTATCTTCTTCTTTTTCTTTTTTCTTAACATATGTTGCATTATTTGTTTCAGAAGTACAGATCTGTGATTCAAAAGTCTTGCACAATTCACAGTGCTCACCATAGCACATACCCTCCCCAATGTCTATCACCCAGCCACACCATCCCTCCCACCCCCCACCACTCCAGCAACACTCAGTTTGTTTCCTGAGATTAAGAATTCCTCATATCAGTGAGGTCATATGATACATGTCTTTCTCTGATTGACTTATTTCACTCAGCATAACACCCTCCAGTTCCATCCATGTTGTTGCGAATGGCAAGATCTCATTCCTTTTTATGGCTGCATAATATTCCATTGTGTATATATACCACATCTTCTTTATCCATTCATCTGTCAATGGACATCTTGGCTCTTTCCACAGTTTGGCTATTGTGGACATTGCTGCTATAAACATTGGGGTGCACGTACCCCTTATGACGTTTTTTGATTCCAAGTATTTTATATGTGTCCTCTTTTTTTCCATGATTCTTAAAATATGTATGATATGTATATGCATGTCTCTATGGGCATGTATATATGTGTACATGTGTGTGTACGTGTGTGTGTGTGTGTGTGTGTGTGTGTGTGTGGTTTCTGTGTGGGGGGGTATGTGTTCTTTTACTGTGAAAAACCTGGCTCCCAACAATACCACATTTACCTATTTGTTCAATTCTATAATACAACTAAAGTAATATTAGAACTGCTTCCCTATACTCTCTAGTGACAATTTTTATTAGTAAGAATGCTTTTGTTCCTAAAGATGGTTTTGTCTGGGGGCACCTGTGTGGCTCTGTCGGTTAAGCATCTGCCTTCGGCTCAAGTCATGATCCCAGGGTCCTGGGATCGAGTCCCGCATTGGGCTCCCTGCTCAGCGGGGAGTCTGCTTCTCCCTCTCCCTTTGCCCCTTCACCCCCGCTCATGCTCTTTCCCTCTCTCTCAAATAAATAAATGAAATCTTAAAAAAAGATGGTTTTGTCTGACAAAATATAGCTTTACCAGCTTTTATCCTTTTTTTCCTCCCCTTTCAATATCTTTATGTTTTAGCTTTGACTCCCGTAAACAGCTTGTGAATTTTATCTACTGTGACAGTCTCTGTTTTGAACCTGTTATTTTAGCTCATTTACATTAATTATGATTATTGTGGGTATTTGGGCTTATTTCTAATATCTTATATGGTGCTTATCGTGGTTCCTATTTGTTCTCTTTTTTTCCCCTTCACTTCCCCCACTCCTATCTCGCCTTCATTGAATTGATATACTTTTTGCTCTTCTTGTTTGGAAGTTATATATATTATGTTTGTTTTATATTGTTTTTTTAAAGGTTGCTAGTCAAATTTTGATATACATATATAGTTTAATAATGTCTAATATTAATTAATAATTCTATATGAGAACTTTAGAACACTCTAATCAACAGCTTCTCATTCTAAAATGTTATTGCTAGCAAGTATTTTATTTCTGCCTTGTCTTTTACTGTTTCCTCCCATCCATCAAGACTCATATCTCTATGTTTATGAAAATTTCAAGTGCTTCCTGTGATTTGTTACTTGCAACCATATGAGCTTTTAAAGGATGAAAGAGCCACTTGTCCAACTTCACAATTGGGTATCTCTGCTAAGATCCCACTCCCTCAACACTATGTAAAAAACAGTAATTGATATTATTTTTATTATTAGGCATACATAATTGTTTTTGCATAATGAGATTATATATATTTGAATGCATGTTCAATATTTTAGCTATAAGGATACCAACTATATGCCTGAGAACTTTTCCTCTTATTCTAAATTTCAGAGAATTCTCTCATTAGAATTTCAGTTCCCCCAAAGAAAGATAATGTGCTGAACTAAGTAGTTTATTGATAGCTTGATGTGAAGGAGTTTATCAGTATTCTATGGAAAGACACAAAGTGAGATCTGCTTCTAGCCAAGTGAACTCTAGATCTAGAGTCACACTGGGACAGAGCATGGAGAAAAGAAAGCCTGGCATAGAAACCCGTGAGACTTGAACAGCCACAACCCAAGGTACTAGACACCAGAGGTGGAACCTGAAGACAGGGTTCAAAATGGTGATGAGCAGCAAATGGTTAACATAACCTCATTCTGCCCTGTTGTCTAGGTCTATGACACTTCTGTGATTCTTCCATCAGCTTTATGGGTCCCCTTTTGGCTATGAATCAAGGCACTGAGGAAGTGTCAGTGTGAGCCCTTGAGGCTGGGATGGGAGGGCAAAGAGGAACAGATTTGAATGAGCAGGATCCATAATCTGTGAGCAGAGTAGAGTAGGGAGCATAGCCTGGCCCAGCAAAACATATTTCTAGATGCCAGTATTCCAGTGTGATAATCTTTTTTTTTTAAAGATTTTATTTATTTATTCATGAGAGACAGAGAGAGAGAAAGAGAGAGAGAGAGAGAAGCAGAGGGAGAAGCAGACTCCCTGCTGAGTAGGGAGCCCGATGTGGGACTCGATCCCAGGACCCTGGGATCATGACCTGAGCCGAAGGCAGACGCTTAACCATCTGAGCCACCCAGGCACCCACCAGTGTGATAATCTTAAGTGTCAGATTCAGAGGGTCGGTCCAGGCTCAAGCCATCAGAAGTGTGCAAGAAGTCCAGGAGCTCAGGTGTTGGTGAAAACAAAGTACAGGTGGTCTCTTAAACAGCGATGGTTTGCTTTCCTTTGGCTTTTTTGGAACACCTAGTGCATGCCAAGTAATTCATATATATTATCTCTAATGTTCTCAAGAATCTTGGAAAATTAGGGTATTCCAATCCCTATTCTACATGAAGAAACTGAGATTAAAAGCTTATTTAGAGTTGATCATTTTACATCTATCCATCAGCAGAACTAGGGTTTAAATACTAGTTTTCACTTTAGCATCTGCTTTTTCCACTACAGCCTCCCTGCCACCATCCCTCAATGAAATGAAGTCCTGTTCTTTTCAACTGGGTCTTGACTCCAACCATGGTTATACTGAAAAATACACATTTTTCTTTCTTTAAAATATATTGTGGATGGATTTTCTTATTCTGCACTCATTTCACATCCTATTTCTCAAGACATTTTTATTATGCATAAATCTGGAGGCAACTAATAAACATTTAAAAAGTCAGGTGAAAAAATAAGATAGCTGAGAACCAATATGTGGAAAGATTACCTACTGTATTCAATTAAAAAAAGTTTATAGTACATGTGACATGGGTACTCTCCACAAGATGCCCTAGGAATAGATTCGTGATTTTGGTTTGGGGAAAATTATTTTCTTAATAAGATCTGTGGTCTTCTTTAATAGGAATGAGCACTGGAAGATTGTCACAGGTCTTATGTAGATTTGCACCACTTGCCAGAGACAGTAAATAAGATTGTCACTGCAGCTGATTAATTTTCAGGACAAAATTTGCATCTCCTCTCTTCAGGGATATTGTTGCCATGGTGACGTTATGACATCAAGCTTTGCACAGAGGGTTGCTGTTTCTTACTTGTAGACTTTGGCTTGTGCTATGTAGGAAGAATTTCTGGCCATTTGGGGAAATTTTTTATATATGTCAAAGCCAGGGTAAGGGTAGAGAAATGTCCATTAGGTTGTGGACTCAGTGACTGTCATAATACCTCTTTCTATTTTGATGTCCATTGTAATATTCTGAATGAACATAAGTGAGAACATCAAATCATATACTTGTATTTGCATAAATTTAAGCTTCCAGTAAGGTGTTTTTCTTTTACACTCTGGAAAATGTAGTCTCATTTGTAGGTGGATTAGAATCACTGCACACTGGAAAGAATATTGACTTTAGGGTGGGAAATAGAAATTGAAGTCCAGTATTACTTTTTACTATGTGACTTTTAATTTAATCCCCCTGAATTTTGTTTTGTTCATTTATAAAGTGTGAATAATTTCTGTTGTTGAGAAGATAAAAAACCACTTTCCAGGTACAAAGTATCATCATAGGTGAATTTTCTGACAACAAGCACCCTGATTTACTGTGGGGAAAACTATTCTATGCTATTCTCAATCCATGATGTTCAGATGAGACTGACAATTTCCTCAGCCCTTGATGAGACTGTGACTCAGAACTGGCCAATTATAGTACTCTATCTACTTGGTCATAGTAAACGATTCAGGATGGACTCATGACAGAAGCCAAGCCATTGAGAATCCTTCTTGAAACTTCTGTTTATCAAGAGAACTATGCTCTGTTTCAGGCATAGTTGCTTAGCTGGTAGGATATAAGCCTGAGCTGATAGACATCTCTGTTACCAGTTGGGGATATTCAGTCTAAAAATGAAGTTGACATAGAAAAATAGCTGAGAGAGAAGATGGCACATTTTGACCACTTGAACTCAGTAACATCTACTCCTTAACTTTTCAAAAATTAATATGAAGTGACTTATTGCTTAAGCCAATTTGAGTTGGGTTTCTCTTGCTTGAAACTGAAGAAATTCCGAATACCAGAATCATCAATCTACTCATACCTATATACAGGTTATTTTTAATTTAAAATTTTGCTAAATACCTAGAATTTTGCTCATAACTAGCATGGTCAGAGATCAGCCATCTCTGACTCTTATGTCCTATCCCTTTAGATGTTTCTCAGTTGAATTTTTATTTTATTTTTGCTATTTTAATATTTCTAATTTAGAGAAATGAATTGGGTCAGTTATTTGGTAAATATAACCTTTTTTTTTTGCTGTGTTTGTATTTTACTGATTTTTTTTTTTTACAATAAGTAATGAAACAATGGGACTAGTGATATTGTTCATGGAGAGACCAGTGGGCGAGAAGAGGAAACCTGATGTCAAGGTTATACATATTTGGAGAAAGAAGAGACCATAATGGAGAATGAAAATGAAGGCAAAGTGTATAGTCTCAGAGTCAAGAGAGGAAATGAAAGAGTTCAGGAATGAGTTAAAAGTCTGCATATTTAAATATAACACAGCAATCTTTGCATTTGAGAAAGTTACTTAATTTTCACATTTATAAAAAGAGAGTTTTAGTATTTACCTTATAGAATTGTGTGGAAATTAAATGAGATAGTATTCTAGATTGCTCACAAAGCCAGGCATATTCATATATTAGTATGTTGATAGTTATTTGCTTTTAGATGCTTTTAGGAAGTTTTAAAGAATGGCATTTTTTTGTAAATGTACAGAGTGTACTGTATAGGATGGGTAACTTATATTGTTTACATCCTAATCCAGTTCATTTTCAGAAATAATGTTTCCAGGAATTCTAAATTCTTTTAGGAAGAGCCTTTAGTTATGCCTTGATGATATATAATATCCAGACTGAAAGAGAGTCAGGAACATCTCAGAACATCTTATCAAGAGAACAAGGCTCCGCGACTGTGAATACATGAACTAACTCCAGAGAAGTCCAATCTCATAGGGTAGGGCCCAACTATAGAGCTGAGGGTTGAGAATAGTAGTACTGGAAAGACCCAGGCAGAGCCATTGTCCTAGCCTACGGGGACTTGAGTGCCATAATGTTAGGACCAAAGTAAATGCCTAAGGAAGGCGTACCTGAACCCAAAGTAAAAAAAGAATACTCAGCTGAAGAGACCTCATATTAAAACTTTTGAACTGCTTAATTTTCCAGTGACCAAGCTCAAGACTGGTCTTAGAATTTGGAGCAGAGTTGGATTTGCAGGATTTTAACTTTTCAGCAGTTATCAATTTGTGTCGAGAACTATGGAAGATGTCAAATGAACCTGGCTAGCAAAAAGAGAAAGATCATAGTGCAGGAAGTAGGCAAGGGATTTCATTGGCTAATTTTCTACTTTTTCTCTGGAGGAAGGCATCGAGAAATTGACTTAAAGACAGTGACTACCCAATGGTACAAATGGCAAGGATGAAATAATAAGGTTAAACATGGACCACATGGTAAGGTAGACATGTGTTTTCTTTGCCTGCTCCGTATCTCTTGCTTTCCTAATCCATGTGGTTTGAGTGAGTCTGAACCTCCAGTGAAAGAAGTAAACATAATTAAAGTTGGGCCAATCAAAGCACTTCATAACCTTAAACTAATTGATTGAGTATGGGCACGTGACAGTTTATCTAAGTTGTCGTATTAATGGTCATAAATTTGTTTATAATTTATCTCTCTTTCAGTGTCTGTAGGATCTCTAGTGATGTTTTCTCATTTCATCCCTGATGATAATTTGTGTTCTCTCCCCCAATCTCTCTCTGTCTCTCTCTGTTTCTCTCTGTCTCTCTCCCTCCCTCCCTCTTTCCTTCATCCCTCTCTCTCTCCCTCCTTATCCCCTCACCCCATTCCTTTTTATTGATCAGTCTAGTTAGAGGTTTTTAACCATCTTTGGACTGATTTTCTCTATTATGTTTCTTGTTTCTGTTCCACTGGTTTCTGTTCTTATGTTTACTTTTTTTCCTTCTTTTTACCTTGAGTTTATTTTGTTCTTCTTTTACTATCTTCTTCAAGTGGAAGCTTTAGTTATTCTTTTCAGTTCATGACTTTGCCCCCCAAATTATATTATGTTGGGCTTTCATTTTCATTTGTTTAAAATATTTTCTTCTGGTACTCATTTGTGATTGAAAGTGGAAACCAAGTTAGCTGCTTTATGGGCAGTTAAGGGTGAAATAGAGAAAAGAGTATTATATATCTGAGTAAATTTTTGGAAAACTCATTAGAACTTTAAAGGAGTCTTTTAGAGAGAGGAAAGCAAACCATAATTCTCTTAAGAATAGAGAACAAACTGAGGGTTGATGGAGGGAAGAGTGGGGGATGGGCTAAATGGGTGATGTATATTAAGGAGGGCACTTATGATGAACACTGGGTGTTGTATGTAAGTGATGAATCACTAAATTCTATCCTGAAACCAATATTACACTGTATGTTAACTAACTAGAATTTAATAAAGATTTAAAAAAATAAATAAGGGGCAATCTTTTAATACCTGATTTGCCCTACAACCCAGTGGTTTAGCATATAAGGGAAAGGTAAGAATATTTGACTCAGATGAACACACATATCAAGCACATCCAGGCTCATGAACCTTGATTTCTGCTTATATGCTGTAATTTGGCTTATGCCTCCAGCTCCCTCAGATATGTGTATTTGGTAGGAGCTACTTGCCTGGAGTCATTTCCAGAAAATTAATTCCCCATCATGGTCATGCAGCAAGGGATATTTGAGTTACAGCAACTTAAAGTTTTATTAGACCAAGCAATTTTGAATTTTAGATGGGAGGCTTTAAACTGAGGAACACCTTTAAATCCTAAATGATTTACTTTGATGTTGCTTTTACAGTTACTGTCATAGCAGTGTTGTTAGGAGGAATTTGAACTAATCTGCATTAAAAGATGAGCTATTTTCTATTTTACTTGCTTGAGGGTCAAAGAAGACCGGAAATAACATAGAAGAGGGAAAAAGGAAGCTAGAATAGAGGATGAAATAGCATGGTGGGAGTCTGGAGTCCAGGTTGTAGATTTTTAAAAATCAGGAGCAGTGATAAGAAGGAAGGAAGAGGGAAGGAATAAGGAGGGAGGAGGTATTTGAGAAAGAAAGCTCCCAGATACTGAGTATTAAGTTATTTGTGTTTCTGTGATGTAAATACTTCCAATATCTCAAATCCTTAGTAGAGATTGCTAGACAGGAAAGTAAATGAATGAGTAAATTTTGCAGAAATTAAGGAAGCGTATTGGTTTCCACATCTGCATTGGCACCAGGCAGAACAGAAGTAGCATACATTGAGATGGAAACCGAGCTAAAATTAGGAGTAGAAACCCGGAGTCAGATTTGGGAATGTAAACTCCTGGGAATTTTCAGAAATCTGAGAGAAGACATTAAACTTTTCAAACTCCATGGAAGAGAGATCCAGCAGAATACTATTGTAGATTTATTGAGCAGAATGACCCTAAGTGACCTCTGTGTTAACCTCGGGGCCCTGTGCTGCCAAACACCAGTAATACTCTCACTGAGCAGCAATTATTAACCTACTGCTGCTGGCAATGGCTGTCTGCTGGGGAAAACTATGCCAAGAAAAGGTTCCATTTCTTCCTCAGCTTTTGGTAGAGGACTAGGAGGAAGATTAGGTGGAAAAATGGAACAATTTCATTTAAATGTTATATGATAAACCAGCTTTTTGGGGTGACATGTTATCAGGCTGAAAGTACATGGCATGAAGGTTTTATTGAACTTATTTAAAATAATGAATGCAGTTATTTTTTAAAACAACTTAATCACCCAGAATTTATTTCATTCCCAAAGGCAGTTCATAAATTAAGATTTACACTTAACATGCTGCTTTCTTAATTTGGAACATGTTAGTATAAGAAAATGACACACATTATTTTGGGGCTTCTAACTTAGCTCTTAAAGAAATGCTATTTTTATGCTTTATATGAATGTTATATATCATATTTTCATGTTTAATTTCTTCATTTTTTGATACGCACATCTGACATATTGGTGGTTATATGGAAATAAGATGAGGCAATATATTATCTAGTATCCTGTCAATCAGAACTCTCTTTTATAGCATGATTACATAGTGAAAATTAAAGATAACAATGTAAATAAAACACTATAAGATTTTGATATGTGATTTGAATCATCTTCTTAAGGATATTATTAAATTAAATTATGCTTGGGGGCGCCTGGGTGGCTCAGTCGTTAAGCGTCTGCCTTCAGCTCAGGTCATGATCCCAGGGTCCTGGGATCAAGCCCTGCATCGGGCTCCCTGCTCTGCGGGAAGCCTGCTTTCTCCCTCTCCCACTCCCCCCTGCTTGTGTTCCCTCTCTCGCTGTGTCTCTCTCTGTCAAATAAATAAATAAAATCTTTAAAAAAATAAATAAATTATGTTTGATTTCATCTTAGTATTTTGATACGACTGATAAAATTTTCAATGATAAAAACAACACAGTTGTATATTATCCGTTGTCTCATTTTTTCCTCATGAGATTTGGAAACACGTTCAGAAAAATAATGCTTGTCTGTGGCATAAGGGCTGATGCACTACCTCTTGAATTCTACAAGTGTAAGTATGCATAGAGCTGACATTCATGATTTATTTTAATCCTCAAAAGAATTGATATATTGGTTTGAATAAGTACCCAGCACAGCTCAGTCAGAGTTTATGATTCAAACTGTAATTTTATGCCATAGATATATTTTATTTAAGATTGAAATATTGTAAGAAGTTCTTATATGCATTTAGAAGTATCTGTTGGTACTGTTGTTTAATATTTGAAGTCTGCTAAATTTAAATATTGAAAATTATTAACTTTGATTTTTTCTTTTTCTTTGTCTTTTGTAAATGAGTATATACTACTCATAGAACAATAAAGCTAGTTAACATGCATTCACCAAAGCAGTTAATAAGCACAGAAAAACAATAACAATGACAACAAAAAGAACTCTAGGTACTCTTTATAATATTTTAATGTTATTTTAAAAATTTGCATATTTAGGGGTGGTTCAGTCCGTTAAATGTTGGACTCTTAGTTTCAGCTCAGGTCATGATCTCAGGGTCCTGAGTTCAAGCCCCGAGTTGGGCTCCACAGTGGGAGTGGAGCCTACTTAAAAAAAATGAATATTTAAACATTAATATGGGTGTATGGTATGAAGGAATTAATTTGTACAGTTATTGATTTCATTTGCCAAATAATTATTTTCTTTTTTCAGTTCAAACTTAACATATCACCCTGACTGCCTCACAAAATCAGATTGCAAACACAAATAGATGTTCTGAGTGGTTGTTTCCATATTTTTAAATTTCACAGACTGGTGAAATTAAAAGGAAAACAAATGAAAAGATTGGCTCAGGTTTGTTAGTATTTTCTATTGCCAATGACAGTGTTAAACAAAAGAAAACAAAATTATTTATAATTACCATTATTTCATAAAAGAGAGGATATAATAAACAACTCCTCCCCTAAAAAAGGAAAGAAAAAGAATGGTTATAACCTCATACAGAAGAAGTCTTTGAGAAGAACAGTTTATAAAACAAATTCTCTCATATTTATTTTTCATTTTTCATGCGATGAACTTCTAACCTCATATTCGGAAAAGTTTATCTAAATGGTATCAAGGGAACATATTTCTCGGCTGTTACCCAAACCCTTTTTTTATCTCCCTGGCCAGATTCTTGGCTCCATGCCTCATTCCTGATACCTGTTTGTGTTGTCTTTCCATTGCATAATCCTTTTAATTCCACTTCTGGCTTTGCAGACCTAAGTCTTCTGTAAATGTTTCGGGCCATGCACACTCCCTAGGTTTTATCATTCTCTCTTGCTTTAGGGTAAGAAATCCCTGTGCTACCCTCCTGCCCTTTGGAATTCCCATCCTAGCTGTGCTAGTCTCAGCTTTGATAAAAAAATTCAGATGTATTTTCCCCAACCTAAATCAAATTTCAGTTCTGCTAGTTATAGCAGCACAATGCATCTCCTCTTCCTGGATATTAATTGTTCCTTGTTCCAGTGACATTTAAAATAAGAACATATTTTGTTCAGTTGTATAATATAGTTGTCTTAAACTTTGCAAATGTTTTTTTTTAATAATTATTATTTTTTTTTCTTTTTAGAGAGGAGAGGAGGTGGGGAGGGGTAGAAAGAGAGTGAGAGAAAGAATGGAGTAGCCCCACAATGTGGGGCTCGATCTCATGAAACTGACACCATGACCTGAGCTGAAAGTAAGAATTGGTGCTTAACCGATGAAGTCGCCCAGGCGCCCCTATAATGTTGTTTTTTTTTTTAAAGACAATTTACTGGGGTGAGATTCACATGTTGATATGTTTTAAATGATAGATTTTTAAAGATTTTATTTATTTATTTATTTATTTGGCAGAGAGCGCAAGAGAACACAGCAGGGGAAATGGCAGAGGGAGAGGGAGAAGCAGGCTCCCCGCTGAGCAGGGAGCCTGATGCAGGACTCGATCCCGGGACCCCAGGATCATGACCTGAGCCGAAGCAGACACTTAACTGACTGAGCCCCCAGGCGCCCCTTAAGTGATATTTTAAAGGTTGTTTGTACGACCTGAAATTTTCAAAATTTCAAAATAAAGAAGGGTGTTTTGAGGATCCTCCAGCAGGTAGCTTAGAGGTGAAGGGAACCATAGCAGTCATGTTCCACCCATAATGCAGAGTAACGATGTTTGAATTAAATGGTCATCCAACCTGTATTTGGACACTTCAAGTCAGGAAGAGGTCATTGCCATATAAGTTATCTCATTCCATTGTTGAGCACCATCATTGGAAATTTCTCTCTGAAAATGACCTGAAATCTGCAACTCTGTGTCTTTTTTCTAATAATAGCCCTTTAGCTATTTGGAGATAGCTATCAATTCCCTTTAGGAGTCTTTGCTTCGCTAGGTTAAATATTCTTAGTCCTTTCAACCATTCACTTTTTATACATGTTTTTTGGACCTTAATCTTTTAGACTGAATTTTCCTAAATAAATTCACCATTTTCAAAGTGTTTGGAGTCATGTCAGCTCCTAGAGCTGGTCACCATGTTCCTGAAAAAATCAGAAAACAGCATTGTTGACTATTTCTTTTGGATCAGTTGGACGAAAGTATTCCTATTAATACAGCGTAAGACTGGGTTAGATCTTCAAAAGTGTTCACATGAATTTTGTCATAAAAAAAAAAATCCCAAGATTTCATCTTTGCTGCTGAAATAGGTTCTTTCTATCCAGTTTTTGTTTGAATTTCTGAGCCAAAATGTAGGGCTTCAGACTTTGTTAAAATTAACATTGCCAATATATTTTAGCACACACTGTAAGATGGAAATGCTTTACATTATTTAAAGAAAGATCACATTAAATCTTATTTTATTATTTATAATATATGTATTTCTCCATTTCCTCTTATTTTCACATTCAGCTCAGCTTTTTTAAAAAATAAATCTGTGTCAGTGATAAACAACAAGGTGAATCTGCTCAAGGACTATATTTTTGAGACTTCTCATCAAGTTTATACTGTCATTAATTCACATTAATTTGGATATAACTTTCTAAAAGCCCACGAATCCAATTAAATATATTTTATTATTCAGTCCACGTTTTATTCAAGGACATAATTGGAAATTAATTGGAAACTTTATTGCTTACTTTCTAAAAGATAATAGTATCTGAATAGCTGTCTCAAACATAAAATGACTCAGTTTAATAGTTTTGTACGTACTAGTTTTGTTCTCTTGGAGTTTATTGCACTTTTTTTTCCGTTAAAGTAAAAATATAGGGGCACCTGGGTGTGGTAGTCGGTTAAGCGGCTGACCCTTGGTTTTGGCTCAGGTTGTGATTTCAGGGTCATGAGATCGAGCCCCACATAGGGCTCCATGCTCAGTGGGGAGTCTGCTTAAGATTCTCTCCCCCTCTACCATCCCACCCCCTGCACTCTCTCTCGTCCTCTCTGTAAATAAATAAATCTTTAAAAAAATAAAAATACAGAGTCTTTCTAAGAAATGTGTTTGTGAGCATTGATCCTTCAGAAAGGAGAGCCCGAGGTAGGAATTAAAGTGTGGCACAGGCATATGTGTGGTAGGATAAAGGAAATAAAAGAAGTGAGGCAAGGAAATATTGGAACAGAGTGAGTGGAACAGAGACAGTAGGTTGCTCAGTGGGCATGTTTGCTTAACATTCAGCACTTCCCAGAAGATTGTAAAGAGGAATCCCACCTCAGATTAGTCCATGGAAGAGAGTTAAAAAGGGGGAAATATATCTGCTTCGCTCTGTGCTGTGTCCTGCTTTGCATCAGTCAAGGTTCACCCACACTAACTCCCCACATTCCCCCAGCTCAGTTGTCTTGTCCTTCCAGCTTCGTTCTTGCCTGGTATATCTGTGCCTGCCCATACGTGGTTAGGGGGCATCAAATCTCAAACCTGAAATTAAGCTGGATGTATTAGTCTGCTCAGGTTGCCATAACAAAATACCATAGTCTAGGTGGCCTAAACAACTGATTTCTCATAGTTTTGGAGTCTGGGAAGTCCAAGATCAGAGTGCCAACGTGGTCAAGTTCTGGTGCAAGATCTCTTGCTGGCATACAGATAGCTAGCTACCTTCTTGCTGTGTCCTCACATGGCAGAGGGAGAGAGACAGACAGAAAGCTCTTTGATAGATCCCACCCTCAGGGTTTCAATATATGGATTTTGATGGGACACAATTCAGTCTATAGCATCCACCCCCTAAAATTCATGTCCTTCTCACATGAAAAATACGTTCAGTCCATCTCAACAGCCCCAATACATTTTTAAATTTTATTTTATTAAGATTTTTTATTTGTTTATTTGAGAGAGAGAGCACAGTGAGCGAGAGAAAACACGAATTGGGGGAGGGGCAAAGGGAGAGGGAGAAGCAGACTCTCCACTGAGCAGGGAGCCCTATGTGGGGCTCAGTCCCAGGACCCCAGGATCATGACCTGAGCCGAAGGCCGATGCTTAACTGACTGAGCCACCCAGGCACCCCAGCCCCAGTACTTACCCCCACCTTCATTTTTCCCTTCCTGCAATTTTCTTCTTCTTTTTTTTAAACAATTAATGTATTATTTGTTTCAGAGGTACAGGTCTGTGATTCAACAGTCTTACACAATTCACAGCGCTCACCATAGCACATACCCTCCCCAGTGTCTATCACCCAGCCACCCCGTCCTATCATCAAGTCTAAAGTCTGGAGTCCAGAGTCTTATCTAAACATCATTTAAAGCAGATATGGGTGAAATTCAAGATTCATCCTGAGGCAATATTCTTCTCTGTGAACCTGTGAAACCAGACCAGTGATGTGCTTTCAAAATACAATGGTATTCCCATTCTAAAAGGTAGAAATAGGAAGGAAGAAAGGGGTGACAGGCCCCAAGCAAGTCTAAAACCTAGCGAGGCAGGGGCACCTGTGTGGCTCAGTTAGTTAAACATCTGCCTTTGGCTCAGGTCATGATCCCAGGATCCTGGGATTGAGCCCTGCATTGGGCTCCCTGCTCCGGGAGGAGCCTGCTTCTCCTTCTCCCTCTGCCACTCCCCCACTTGTGCTCTCTTGTGCCCTCTCTCTGTCAAATAAATAAATTAAACAAACAAACAAACTTAGCAAGGCAAATTACATTAGATCTTCAGGTAGGGGAAAATCCTCTGGTTTGATGCTCTGCCTTTTACATCCATGAGGGTGGCTGCATACCTACCGCACCATCACCCCCATGACCCTTTGGGGCAGCCCTGTCCCTTTTGGTCAATATTGGGCAGGAAACAATAGAAATAAAATACATTGTAATCATGTAAGTTAATATAATCTTTCTAGAGAGCAACTTTGTGATGCAAATCAAAAGCCATAAAATTTGGCATGTCTTTGGAGCAGTGATTCCAAGTTTAGCTATTTATTTATTACTTATTTGTAAAGATTTTATTTACTTATTTGACAGAGAGAGACACAGCGAGAGAGGGAACACAAGCAGGGGAAGTGGGAGAGGGAAAAGCAGGCTTCCCGTGGAGCAGGGAGCCCGATGCAGGGCTCGATCCCAGGACCCTGGGATCATGACTTGAGCCGAAGACAGACGCTTAACGATTGAGCCACCCAGGCACCCCCCGAAAAAAGCTTAGCTATTTATAATAATAATATTTCTATACTTGCACAAAATATTTCAATACAAGAATGTTTATCACAATTCATATATTATTTTTAAAAATATTTTATTATTTATTTATTTGAGAGAGCGAGTGCGTGCATACATGCGAGCTGTTGGGGGGTGCAGGGAGAAAGAGAGAGAATCTCAAGCAGAGTCCCTGCTGAGCATGGAACCGAATGAGGAGCTCTATCCCATGACCATGAAATCATGACCTGAGCCGAAACCAAGAGTTCGTTGCTCAACTGAGCCACCTAGAGGCCCTCACAATTTGCATATTATAATGAAACATGTAGAAACCCCAAATGTCAACATACAGTGTCTCAATAGCCTAATATGCAAAGAAATGACAACATCATATTCAGACCATTTCATGTCACATTAGAAATCCAAGGTATAATAAATAAATGAAGCAGGTTACCAAACAACATGTGAATTGTAGATGCTGTGTGTGCCATAGCCATGTACCTTCACCCTCACTATTTCAATGTATGCTTGCCATACTTCCAGTTGGCAGCATCTACTTCTGTGTGCCTGAGTTTTTTTTGTTGTTGTTGTTGTTCATGTGCTTAGCAGGCCAGGAGTGCTAAAGAATAATGTTTCTGAATGAGCAGTAATTGATAGAGTTCGTGTCTGAACAGCCCAGGTCATTCACTCTTTTGTTGAGATGACTTAACAGTGCTGCATGCTGCAGAGTTCCTCATTGGGATCACCTCCAGGGATCCACAGAGTTGCCTTCCCAGGTAATGTACCCTCTATTGGCTGCTTTCTCTTCCCTCACTTTTCTACTCCTACCCATGTTTCCTGATATCATCTCTCAAGTGAACAATTAACACTTAAATCCTTGTCTCAAGGTCTTCTAGGGACATCAACCTAAAACACCGATTCAAACAATTTCAATTAAAAATAATATGTATATGTATATATGTATATATATTATATATAAAACTGACTGGAAATATGTACATTGAATTAGCAATATTGGTTATGAGTGGGGTTGGTGAGATTATAGATGGACATTTTCTTCCTTTTTACCTAGTTACGTTATCTTTAATGAACCTGGAAGGAGTAAAAAGTAATAAGAGTTATTTTAAACAGGAAAAAACAACAAATGCTTTTTCTCTTGTTCAGTCTTTCTGAATCCCATTCTCATTTCAGTCCCTTCAAAGGAAAGCTACTTAATATGAGTTCCATTGATTTATAGTGCAAGGGCTTATTGTGTAATTATATAATGGCTTTTAGTCAAAAGAATATTAAACTAACAGGCCTCAAGCAGTTCCTGTAGCAAGTGAATTTCAGTTTTAAACTTCCAGTATTCTCTCTGCCTTGGCCACATATTTAAATATTTCAGAGCTAAGAAATTCTGTTTTTCACCAGAAGAAGATTGACCTGGATAAGTGAATAGTATTTTCAGAATTGCAGGTATAGATATGCCTGAAAAATACCCTCTCCCTAGATTATGTTATTTTAAAATAATCCTGATTCCTTTTAGATGAAAAGATATCAGACCTCAAGATTTCAGACGTGTTCATTTTCAAAAAAGCTTAAAGGACAGTTATGCTTATCATACAATTCTATTTGTAGAGTTAGAGAGAAAAATAAATTCTTTAGACAAATCTTTAAGTCTTTGAAATGAGTAGTGTAGTGAGTGGTAATGGACATTGAACCAAGAGTTAAGAGACCTGAATTCATAGACTTAGACCAGCTAGTAACCTGTTTGTTCAGCTGTGGATTTGATAAACTTCAAGCAGAGAGAAAACAATGAGCAAATTGAAGGAATGAATTCATTAATTTCTACTGGGAACAGACAAGTTACATAAGTAAAGTGATCTAATTTGGACCATTTTTTTTTTTTTTTAATGTTTGATGAAGACATGAGTACTAAGAAATATTTCTTTACCCTAAGAAAAGCAATGGTTGCAGGTGTGACTGATGAATAGTAAATGCACTTGGCCTCAGCTATAAAGGGCATATGGGAAGTGTGGTCTGTGGGTAATTGTATTAGTTTGCTAGGGCTACCAAAAATATCACAGAATGGGTGGCTTAAACAACAGAAACTCTTTTCTTCCAATATTGCAGACTGGAAGTCCAAGATCAAGGCTTCTGCAGGTGTGGTTTCTCCTGAGGCTGCTCTCCTGGTCTTACAGATGACCACCTTCTCACTGTGTCCTCTCATGGCCTTTTCTTTGTACATACACTCCTGGTTTCTCTTCTTCTTATAAGGCTACCAGTCCTATTGGATTAGGGCCCTACTCTAAGAGGCTCATTTTAACTTAATCATCTCTCCAAAGGCCTTATCTGCAAGTAGGGCTACATTCTGAGGTACTAACAGTTGGGACTTCAACTCATGAATTTTGGGGGGCACTATTAGGTCTGTAACAGTCATGTAGGTAGGAAGGTGGAAGAATGATGAAAGCTCAGATTTGGGGACCACTGAACTCCATAAATCTATTTTGAATCTCAAGCTATATTTTTCTTGATATAGCTTTGAAAATCTGTTTCTAAAATTATATTTCTATTTATATATTTATTTTATTTTGATAAATACAGAAAATTGCTAAAAATTGGCTCCACGTAAGTTGATTATGAAACATTCACATACAAAAAAATTGATTACATATTAAGGCAAAAGAAAATTATCAACAAATCCCCCAAAGTGGAAATCCTGAAACTACAGCAATAGAACAAGAAATCAGTGACTAAAATATGGTAAAAACAAAACCAACAAAGTAAAGGAAGACAGTAAAGTAACAGCAAAGAAATCTTTTTTTTTCTTTTTAAGATTTTATTTATTTGTTTATTCGAGAGAGAGAGTGGGGGAGAGGGACAAACAGACTCACTGAGTGCAGAGTCTAATGGTGGGTTCCATCCCACGACCCTAGATCATAACCTGAGCTGGAATCAAGAGTTGGATGCTTAACCAATTGAGTCACCCAGGTGCCCTGAAATCATTTTTAAAAAGAAACTCTTCTAAAAACTCGGGTTAAAGAGGCAAGTAAAAAAACTATGTGGTAGACAGGGGTACTAATGAAAACTTTTCAATTATTCTTCTTGAGTACTCTGAAATGATGTTGGTAAATGTTATGTTATTAAATAAATTAATGTTTATAAATAAATAGCAGTAAAAAATAAAACATATTAAAACTTTATATTTTTTGAAAACAAAAAAATTTCTTCAAGATGTATGTGTTATACCTTCCACTTCAGAAGGCAGATAAGTTGCAATACTAAAGAAATAAGAATAAAAGAATTAATGACTGTAAGAACATAAATTAATCAAATGGAAAGGAAAATATTTGTCTTCAGAGCTATTTTTTCTTTTTTTTAGAACTATTTCTGAAACTATTTCTTTTAAAAGACCATCTAGACAACCCAAATATAAAACAATTATGAAGAGGTATTTTCTCAGCTAATGAAGAAATTTAACCATTTTAAATGAATACTAACTATACATTTATATCAACAAATTTAAAAATATAGATCAAATGAATAACTCTCCTGAAAAAAAATTAGCAATTCGGACTCAAGAATAGTTGGGAACTATAACTAAAGGGACTATAAAGAATAGTTAGAAACTATAAATCAGAGCTCTCTCCCCTCTTCATCCCCAGCCCATAGGTATCAGATCCAAATGTTTGGGCAAAGTCCAATTCAACTTTTAAGGCACAAAAAATTGGGATACTAAAGCTATTGCAAAACATAAAGGTATACAAATTAGTAATTCATACTATGAAAATGGTATGTTACTAGTTCCAAAAATGTTGGAGGATAACACCAAAAAATAAATTTGCAGACTTATCCCATATGTGAACATAGAAAAAAAATATTAAAAATAGCCATCTAATATAGTCTAGCACACTATTAGAACAACACTTTGCCATATTTCAGAAGTACAAAGATGGCTCAGCATTTGGAAATCTATTTGATTCACAAGATCAATAATTAAGGAGAGAAAGTATATGATTTTTTTTTAAAGATTTTTATTTATTAGAGAGAGAATGAGAATGAGAGGGGGGAGGATCAGAGGGAGAAGCAGACTCCCTGCTGAGCAGGGAGCCCGGTGCGGGACTCGATCCCAGGACCCTGAGATCATGACCTGAACTGAAGGCAGATGCTTAACCGACTGAGCCACCCAGGTGCCCAAGAGTATATGATTGATGCTAGAAAGGTCATTTGATGAAGTTTAACATCCATTTCTGAGCAACTTCTTTAGTAACTAATAAATCAAAGAAAATATGCTTAATTTTAAGTTTTTTTTTTTTAATCAGTAAACAGCAGAAATCATACTCATTGAGAAACAGAGGAATTTCTATAAACTTAGGAAAAAGACAAAGATGCCCACTCATTACTATTATTTAACATCAAGCTGGAGATCAAAGGATATGAACAAAGGGGCAGTTACAGAAGGACATACCAATGAACAATAAACATGAGAAGACACGCTCATCTGTAGTAATAATAGGAATGAAAACTAAAACTACAATAAAATATGATTTTTACTTATCGGATAAAACAATGCTTGATTTTGATACAACTGCCCTCATTACATAAGCCCTTATGTGCCTTCCTTAATGCCCCCACTTCTCTGTGGATTAATGAAAATCACTTTACAACTATTCTTCACTAATTCCAAAACCTCAAGGCATCCACTGAAAGTCAATGACTTTTCTCTTCTGAAAAAAACTGCAGACAGGAGAGATCTGAGTAGTTGAGGGAGGTGTGGGATGTAGTAGAGGGAGAGCTTTGGTCCTGTGGATGGTGGTGGTTTTTTTCTAAACTGTCTAAGAATAAATACACCTTGCTATTGTAAGGATTGATTTCCTTCCTGCCCATTAACATGACTTGAATCCTATTTCCTGTAAAATAATAACCCTTACATTATTTTGCTAAGGTGCAGTCTTTTCTTCCTTGTTCAAGGTTATATTACAAACCTTTATCACATTAATCTATCTATGAATAGAAAATGGCCAACTTGCTGCTCTCTAATCCCCAGAAATCTCCATTGATCACCTGACTGGATTTGCAGCAGGCAGGGAAGGGTGGAGGATATTTTAATGCATTCTCACCTCACTAGCAATTGAGAAAAAAATTGTATTACATGATTGCCTTGATCAACAAAAAAATGCAGCCAGAGGCCATTTGGACTGCTGGTCTACAGTTCTTAATAACAAAAGGACTAATTTAAATGAAAAGAGGTTGGGATGCCTGAGTGGCTCAGTCAGTTAGTGGCTTCCTCCCGCTCATGACCCCAGGGTCCTGGGATTGAGCCCCACCTAGGGCTCCCTGCTCTGCGGTGAGTCGGCTTCTCCCTCTGCCTTCCACTCCCCCTACAAGTGCTCACTCTTTCTCTCTGTCAAAATAAATAAATAAAATCTTAAAAAAAAATAAATGAAGAGAGGAGGTGTAGTGATTCATCTAAGACTCTGAGTTATCTTTCCTGGATCTGGAGGCTGAATGCTGGGCTTATTTTGTTAATTGTGCTGCAGGGGTCAGAAGAAGGATGCTCAGGGAGACGTTATAGCTTGTGCAGCCTGCCCCAGCAGGGTCCTTCCCTCTGCCTAATGTATAAGTTATTCTTGCTTGGGAAAGTGCTCTGTCCACAAAAAGTCATATACCCTTTGTTGTTAAAACCACAGGCAGTTAGGATTGTTGATTTTTTCTTTTGGCCAAACCATAAAGAGCTAAAAATGACCCATATAGTCCGGAGGGATGAAAATAAGATAAATTCTAAGTTATAGACTCAATTCCATTACTCAGGGATGTAGAAAAAGTGATGTTTTCTATAGAGACTTTACTGAGACCCAGATTTAACAACAAGAATAATAATAAGGAGAGAAAGCTAACTGATAGCCCAACAAAATGGATCAGAGCTAGAGATCTTGGCTCAGAGTTTGGGGTTTGAAAAGTATAAATATTTAGGGCAGTGGTTGACCAACGGTTTCTGCAGTCACAGAGAACCACCACACGGGGGCAGCAAGCCTTTGCAATCATGAAGTGGCCAGCTCCACTTCTTTCTAGGTTGTGAGTCTCAGGTGAGTTACCACATAAGTCATGAGCTACCAAAAAGCAATTGTTCATACACTGGTATAAACATGCATGATTTTGTTTTCTTGTGAGGATATTTCATGAGTAGAAGAAAATCATTAATATTTTCTTCCATGTCATGCATTGCTTTATAAAAAGTCGAATCCAAAAAGACTGTTGTAAGCTTACTCATTTTTATCTCAGTATTAGGATATATTTCCCCTCCCCCCTGAAAACAGTTCATTAAGCATATTTGGGGGTTCCTGTAGCTTTGTTCCAAATATGTTAACTAATTCCCTCAGTATCCTTGTTACATGGAGATCAAATCTTTTGGGTTCCTCATTATCCTTACATAATACAGTTTTATCCAAATCCTTCTCTTTCAGTAAAACATTGGAGATATTTTATGTCTTAAGTTCACCAAGTCTCACCCACTAGAAATTATTTTTTCCTACTTTCCTCCTCATTCAAGCAGCTATTTTCTATCTTTACAACATTGACATACATTGAATATTGTTGGCTGCTAACTGTCCCCTGATGTTCATTCTCCCTTTTCTATCATGACACAACTCTTGCATTTTCGCTGTACTGTACATACTGTTCCTTTTCACCCTTCTTTCTTCTTTTTTTCCGACTAGCTGGAATGGAAAGGTCATGGGCCACGTGCATAAGCACATCATCTCACTGATGGCAGAGCAACGAGATTGAAGAACCTTGACCATCCAGCTTGCTTTCCTAGGACTGCTTATACCTGGATCTAAGAAAATACACTCTATCTTATTTAAGCCACTGTGGTTTGGGGGCTTCTCTTATACCATGTGAGCCTATATCCTAACTAATACAAGCATCTAATATGTGCCAGGTGATAGTGGAGCACATTGTGTGCATTGTCATATTTAATCCTCATAACCACTCTGTAAGGCAGGTCTTATCATTATTGCCATTTTACAAATGAGTACCTCAAGGGATAGGGACTTAAGAGGTTTGGCCAAAGTCATACAGCTAATAGGTGGGAAAACTAAAGCCTTTGCTCTGAACCACCATGCCATACATCTACTCAAGGATGACTCCATCCCTTCCCTCATTTCTCACATCTAATTAAGACCAAGTCCCGCTAGTCACTCTTGACACTAGTGTTGAAGTCTATTCATTTCTTCCCAGCTCTACTACTACAAGCCATTCCTGTTCTTCCCAGGTGGTTTCCCAGTTGCCAGTCATTTTCTCCTTAATTCGTTCTCATTTAACGTCCAAAGTTATCTGCCCCCAAGATAGATTTGATTGCTTGAATTCTTTGTCAAATCCTTTTACAAAGGCCTTCATTTATGTTATGGCTCCTGGAATGTCTTTTTTTTTTCTTTCTTTCTTTTTTTCTTTTTTATTACTATGTCTTTTTAAAATTTTTATTTAAATTTTAGTTAACATACAGCACAATATTGGTGTCAGGAGTAGAATTCAGTGATTCATCACTTGCATATAACAATCCAGTGCTCATCAAAACAAGTGTCCTCCTTAATACCCATCACACATTTAACCCATCCCCCACCCACCTCCCTCCATCAACCCTCAGCTTGTTCTCTATTGTTGATTCTCTTGTGGTTTGTTTGCCTCTCTCCATCCGCCTCCCCCCACTTCCAATACGTTCATCTATTTTGTTTCTTAAATTCCACATATGAGTGAAATCATATGTTATTTGTTTTTCTCTGATTGACTTCTTTCACTTAGCATAATACATTCTAGCTCCAGCCACATCGTTACAAGTGGCAAGATTTCATTCTTTTTGGTGGCTGAGTAATATTCCTGGAATGTCTTTTTGACCTCCTTATTTTTGCCCCACTTCCTCTGCCAACCCCCACCCCTTCCTTTCTCTAATCCCTACTAATACTAATTTACTTAACATGCTCATGCCATGTTCAGCCATGTTTATTCTTGCCTTGGAGTTTTTGCATGTGCCTGGGATATTAATTCTTGATTTCCCCTGACTGACTCCTTCTTCTCCCTCAGGTTCAGCTTATGTTTGAATTTTGGAAAACATTCTCTAAGTCTTCCATAACTAATCGCTAATCACTTCCATAACAACCCCTGGTCCTTTGTATCAGATGTAACATTCTGCTTTATGTCTTTTTTTTTTTAAAGATTTTATTTATTTGAGAGAGAGAATGAGAGAGAGAGAGAGCATGAGAGGGGGGAGGGTCAGAGGGAGAAGCAGACTCCCTGCTGAGCAGGGAGCCCGATGCGGGACTCGATCCCAGGACTCCAGGATCATGACCTGAGCCGAAGGCAGTCGCTTAACCAACTGAGCCACGCAGGCGCCCAGAGCTTTATGTCTTTGATATATTCCTGACAGGTCTATGATCTCCTTGACGGCAAATCGATTTTGTTTATTGCTATATCCAGTTGAGATCACAGGACCTCACACAAAGTGGGCCTTTAATAAATATATTCTGAATGACTGAATAAATGGATGAAATTGGGAGGTGGCAGCAGATGTCCATGAGTCTCCCTAGGTCTGAGCCTGTGGCCTTGGTTTAGGTTTGAAATTATGAATTCTGGAAATTGAAAACATTGATTTTGTGTGGTTCCCTCTTCACCTAGCATCTTGATTAAACCCAGCACTTAAAATGGCCTATCCCAACATCAACCTATTAGGAGAGTGATTATTATGAAGGTGAGTACTTATGCTTTAACTCTTCAACTTGTAATTATGCATCCCGTTACCCCCCAAGAAATATATGAAGGGAAATATTCCTCTGCTACTGGTTTCTAGAGCTGGAGGTGTTGGAAATGTCCACACAGTGGGTGTGTGAAGTGGATGAAGCCAAAAATCTTCAAGAGAACCCACAGAGCAACTATTATGATGTTTACAATGACCTCTGATCTAAGCTTCAGGAAATCTGGCTCACTGTTCATGTTTCTGGACTCACAGTCAGATGTCCTAGAGAGGCATGTGTCTTCTATATTTCTGCACCAATATTCGGTACGTTCCACCATACTACACCAGCTTCATTCTCAGAGCAGGGAGAACTAGTGGTGATGATAACAGCATCTTTGGATCTTTGGGAGGAAGTTGTGGGGTAGGGCGTGAAGATTTTATGAGTTGGAAAGGAGAAATAACTCTAGACCACATTGATCTCTTCATATTTTCTCTTAAAATGACTACCATTCAGTTTTCTCTCTTTCTTTTCTTTCTTTCTTTCTTTCTTTCTTTCTTTCTTTCTTTCTTTCTTTCTTTCTTTCTTTCTTTCTTTCTTTCTTTCTTTCCTTCCTTCCTTCCTTCCTTCCTTCCTTCCTTCCTTCCTTCCTTCCTCCTCCCTCCTCCCTCCCTCCCTCCCTCCCTCCCTCCCTTCCTCCCTCCTTCCCTCCCTTCCTTCCTTCTTTCCTCCTTCCTTCCTTCTTCCTTCTTTCCTTCCTTCCTTCCTTCCTTCCTTCCTTCCTTCCTTCCTTCCTTCCAATACAAGATGGGGGGGTGGTAGTAATGGACAATGGTAATCATGATCTAAGTTCAAGAACTTCAAATCAAGTTAGTTATGCTTTATTGTTACTCCCTAGAGATGATTGCCAACATCTTTAAATTCTGCCTGTCAAATACCATTGCTGTCAATCCCTTATATTTCCATTTCGGTAATCATCACACAGGTGTAAGTCCCAGTGACTGTGAGTCATCAGAATTATTTTAACAGCTTTTTCTCTAGGCTCCATGTCTCTAAGCTCTGCATCTTTAATCTATCATATGCACTACAGCTCAATTAATCCTCATGAAGGTGTGTACTGACTGGTCCCAAATCTTGAATGTTCTCTATGACCAGTTTATCTTCAGGATAAATTTCAAGTGCTAGTAATTCAAGATTCTCACAATCTGGCCTCAATTTACATTTGCAATATAACATCTCATTGTTCCTCTAGGCTGATTGTACCTATAACTGACCTTGTTGGGGGCACACACACCTTGTGGAGGAGAAATCATATTATTTTCTCTAGTCACTTTCTTCAGCAAGCTAAAGCTCTTTAAATGACAAGTTCATCAGGTTCCATGGCTTTTTGGTCAGTCTAGTTCTTTAAAAGCCTCCTCTAGTACAATTTTTAAATTCTAGTTTTATCTCCTCCCTTCCATTTAATAGGCTTCATCTGTGTCCCAGAGATCTTCAGGATGGTAGGCTTGCTATTGCCCTCCTCTTTCTCTTCCTTGCCTGGTTCTAGATCCTTTGGTGTGTTAAGGAGGAGGAAGAAAGACACGGGAAGTCCCTTTTATCTTTGTGGTCATTGTAATCTTCTTTCTGGGCTTGTCCCCGTTTCTCTACTGTCAACTTGTGATCAGAGCTTTTTGTGTTTTCCTTACCAAATTGTGGGCTTCTGAGCTGCTCTACAACCACATCCCTTTCTTATCCCCACACCCACTTTGTCCTTTTCCCAGTTCAAAGAGGTTCAGAAGGCAAATCATTTAGTAGTATGTACCAATATACTTCTAATAACAAGATAAAAGATCAGTTACCCTTATGTGCTAAGTAAATCTCTTGGAGGCCACCTCACTTGGCTTTGGGGAAGGACTGAGCTCCCCCTCCCCCTTTCATGAAAAGGAGAGGGGATGATAATATGAAACTCTTGCCCTGGCAGATGACTTACATTTTTGACATTTCCTCCACTCCCCTTACCCCCAATATTGTACATTCCTCTGCTTGTGTAGATTGGATAGGAGAGTTGTCATGGGGTGATCGTTTTAGGGTAGATAAGGTAGCTTAGTTGCCACTAAAAAGCCTTAAAGGGATGTCTGACCTTTCAGGGGTTTTCAGAATGTGCTTGTTGTCAACTGTTGGTCCTTAGCTTTAAGTTCTGGGAAACTAGGAAAAGTGTGACTGACTGTTCTTATAGATTCCTAAATAGGTGTATTTCTTACAATTAAAATAGTAGCTAGATTTTACTGTGCATTTAAAAGGCTAGGCATTGTACAAAATACTTTGCTATGTTATCTCACTTAATCCTCTGACAGCCTAATGAAGAATGCATTATTAGTATTGTTCTCATTTTATAGATGAAGCACTTGAGGTCTAAATAAGTTATACAACTTTTCTAAGGTCATACATGCAAGAAGTGGCAGTACCAGGACAAGCCCAGGTCTGTCTGATTTCTGTGCCCACACTCTTAACCTCTGTGACATATTGTCTCCAAATATACCATGCACTATGCCTTTATCCATATTGTTGAAATTAGACTTTAGAGATTATCCAATTAGATATTTCCATCATGCAGATAAGAACCTTCACCTAGAGAGGATAGATGACTTTGTCAAGGTCACACATCAGAACTTTCTCTTCTGAAATACTTCCTTTACTATCCTATATATCCAAACCTTGTATAGCCTTCAATACCTAGCTCAAATCCCACTGCACCCCCCCTCGCAAAGCCTTTTCTGTCCAGCCCAGCCCTCAGTGTTCTCATGTTCCTCTGAAACTTATACCATGTTCTGCTGGTACCACTTATTTGGTACTTCCACATAGACTGTCTTGGTGTTTCTTTAATTCTGATGTGACTAATTTTAAAAATCATTTCATGTGCACATGACTTTCTCCCTCATATAGATTTTAAATACTGTGAGCAGTACTTTAGAAAATATTCTCTCAGATTGCATTTTCCATTCAGTTTGTTGAAAATGTGTTGAGCGCCTAACAAGGTTAACATCATGTACCTGGAGATGAGTAAGAAATTCTCTAATCTTAAAGAACTTTCTGCTTTGTAAGGAACATAATTTAAATGCACACGTTATTATTTTTAAAAGAACAAGTAATATAAATGCCAAAGCTATGAAACTTGAAAGGACAGATTATATCTGGTTTGAGAGGATTTGGGAGGCTTCGTAGAGGAAGCAGATTAAAGATCAGCCTTAAAGGTGAAGATGGGTTTATGAGCATTGAAGGCCAAGGAAAAGCAAAGGGAAAGAAATGGTGCTTAGGGAAAAGTCTCACTTTGGCCTCCCTTGCTCTGTGGAGACCCAGCAGGTTGACTATGGACTACAGACTTACTTTGTTTGGACAGTACAATATTTCTTTTCCAATTATAATCTGAATGTCTTTAGGTGGGTCATGCCTACTCTTATTCTCTGTGGTTTTCGAACAGGCCTGCCTAGCCCCTGAAGGCTTTTGAGTGAGAAGGTGGCAGGAGGTTGCTGGTAAGATGGCCGGAGGGCCAATGTTATGTCAGGGTAGAGATTTTCAAACAAGTCATTGGGAGAGACTAGAGTTTTGGGAAGAGAGAGTAATGTGATTGAAGCTGCATTTGAAATGGTGGATCTGGCAGTGGTATGTATGATTGAGCAGAAAGAAATGGGGTTCAAAAAAAATCAACATTCACTGTGTTCCCTTGCAACCTGTGGCACAAGGAGTTCTACCTCTCCAACAGTTCTTGTGGTCTGTGTCACAGTTTGGCCCTGTCCTGTGTTCCCTAGTGTTTTCTGTTGCAGCATTCTTTACTCAAGCACTGGAGATCTGGGGTTGTATCTTGTATTTTTGTGTGTCACACCATGCTGACCCAGGACAGGCAGTCCATGGACAGTTGTTTGGAGATTCAGTATTACTTCTCTGGAGACAACAGTAATGAGGGAGGGACATTAATTGATATGTTGTATCAATTTAAATTATTAAAGAAGTTCTCTCAAATACCTGAGCACAGAGTGTGTGTTCTAAAATGTTTTTGTTTGTTCCAGTCCCACATAATGACCTTTTATACTAAATAATCTTTCCTGTTCAAGATAAAATATCTTTCTTTTTTGAGTCTGACATACATGATATGATCTGAATTATTCATGATTGTTTTGGCTCATGTTGCATTTTGAAGTGTCATACGCAGAGACATTTTGACATAATGTGGTGCTAAACTCACTCATTAATACACTGGAGTCTTTCCCTAATTCAGTGGAAAATTAAAACCTATAACCTCAAGTCCAAAAACTTCTGTTGAGTCTTAGGCAGGCACCTTCTCACTTGAGTCCTTCTCAAAATCAAACCTTCCTATTTCAGTATTGTAATTAAGAGTAAAAGCTCAAAGTACTAACTCAGTGGTATGTTGATCTCTGTTGGAAAACTGGAAGGACTCACAGTACAGTTGTCCCATATTATCTACCACACCATAAAACTAGAATGTGACGTTATTAAGAAAATGCAATAGACATGGATTGGTTTCTTCCATAAAAAGCCTCAAGTTTCATAGTGCTCACCCAGCACCTGGTCTTGGAAACCAAATAAGAAGGGCAGGAATTGCTGTTGGGGCCAGAAGTTTTTGTTCCAATTTTTATAACACTACTTTGGACAAGTATCTCCAAGTTTATGTTTTTCACAAAATAATGGGCAACAAGTTATAACTTCCTGTTCCCCTCTGTTTCATCCTAGAAGTATTTTTATTGTATCTGTAGACGTTTTTGTGATTATAGAAACAATATGCTAATTGTAAAAACAAAACCACAGGCGTGAATGGGATAGAGTAGGCTTTCTATGATTCCTGTTCCCAGAGACAAACACTGCCAACTGTTTCGCTTTTTGATGTCAAATAAGATAGGCAGCTAGATAAGTGGGATTCTTGGTGCTTAAAGCAAAAGAGTAAATAATGGTGTTTCTGTAAGTCCAACTTTGCCATATTCTTTAGGAATCACTGAGGCAATTTATTTCATATTTGTATTTTATCTTGCTCTAAGGTCCAACAAATTCCATGGTGGATGTTTCTTAACTCCATGACTGGGCGGGGGTGGGGCAGGTGATTGCACCTGGGTGGCTCAGTTGGTTGTGTCTGCCTTCAGCTCAGGTCATGTTCCCAGGGTCCTGGGATCGAGTCCCACATTGGGCTCCCTGCTCAGCGGGGAGTTGGCTTCACCGTCTTCCTCTGCCCCTTCCACTCCTTCTCCGCTCTTGCGTGTGAGCTCTCATTCTCTCTCTCATGCAAAAAAACAAAAAACCAAAAAAACTTGCATCTGTTAAACTCTTCTATGCTACAATTTAAATCAGTGGCTGAGTTAACCTGGTGGATAACTTACTGGATCCTAGAGATTCTGGAAGTGGTTTCCCTGGGTAATTTAGGAAGTTGTCAAGGTAAGATCCCTCTGGGATCATATAGTAACATGCCAAAAGTCCAGCTTAGAAAAGTCATTTTAAGATAATTATCCAACTTGATTAGATGAATCATGCAAATGTTTCAGTGGTCCACAGGTAGTTTGTAGCAGAGCTAGAAGAGGCTTCCATTCTCCTTTTACCTTACTCTTACCATTGTGTCCTGTGCCATCAATCCATTCCATCCAGTGTAGTTCTGAAATCAGTTAAGTAAAAAATGTAAGTGCCCTGTTGCATTGCTGAAAAACTACTATTTTATTCACGGAATCAGCCAATAAATAATGAATCTATGGAGCAATTAATGTACTTATGCAAACCATTTGATATCTGGAGCAGTGATATTCTTTTGAAAATTTGTAATATTATGTGCTCTTTGACTTTCATTTTAAAATAATTTTTGCTTTTTTTTTTAAAGATTTATTTATTTGACAGAGAGAGACACAGTGAGAGAGGGAACACAAGCAGGGGGAGTGGGAGAGGGAGAAGCAGGCTTCCCGCTGAGCAGGGAGCCCGATGAGCTGAAGGCAGACGCTTAACGACTGAGCCAACCACGCACCCCCCCCCCTTTGGTATTTTGTATTTTTGTAATTTTTGCTTTTGAACAATTAAATCAAACCTGGAGATGGTTCTCATTGAAAAATGTCACCTCCAAACTCTATAAAGAAGACATGCCTTGTACATTTTGATTGCCTTATAAAAGTATATTGAAAAGTAAAAAAAGAAAAGAAAAATAGCAAAGAAAATATTCCTCCATGATTTTAAATAGGTTTCATTTTTCTCATTTTTTAAAAAATTTATTTATTTTTTAATTCTAGTATAATTAACACACAGTGTTAGTTTCAGGTGTACAGTATAGTAATTCAACAATTCTGTACATTACTCAGGGCTTATCACGAGGAGTGTGCTCTTAATCCCCTTCACCTATTTCACCCATCCCCCCACCCACCTCCCGTCTAATAACCATGTTTGTTCTCATATTTAAGAATGTGTTTTTTTGTTTGTCTCTTTTTTCTTTGTTTTTTTTCCTTAAATTCCACATATGAGTGAAATCCTATGGTATTTGCCTTTCTCTGAGTTATTGCACTTAGCATCAGATCCATCCATGTTGTTGCAAATGGCAAGATTTCATTCTTTTTTATGGCTGAGTAATATTCTTTTGTATAAATCTATACCACATCTTCTTTATCCATTCATCTATGGATGGACACTTGAGTTGCTTCCATGTCTTGGCTATTGCAAATAATGCTGCAATACATATAGGGGTGCATATATCTTTTTGAATTAGAGTTTTCACTTTCTTTGGGTAAATACCCAGTAACGGAATTACTGGGTTATAGGGTAGCTTTATTTTTAATGTTTTGAGGAAACTTCATACTGTTTTCCACAGTGGCTGCACCAGTTTGCATTCCCACCAAGAGTGCACAAGGGTTCCTTTTTTCCCACATCCTTGCCAACACTTGTTGTTTCTTCTGTTTTTGATCATAGTTTTTCTGACACGGGTGAGATGATACCTCATTGCTGTTTTGACTTGCATTTCCCTGATGATGAGTGATGTTGAGCGTCTTTTCATGTGTCTATTAGCCATTTGTATTTCTTCTTTGGAGAAATGTCTGTTCCATGTCCTTTGCCCATTTTTAATTGTATTAATTTTTATTAAAAGAATGTGTGGAAATAGCATTGATGTTAATGGTAATTTATAGACTCTGAGTAAATCAGGAACTTTGTTCTTGTAGCTCTTTTAAGTATACCTGTGACTTTTTTGAAGTAAATCCTGATTTTTTTTTTAAATAAAAAAGATACATTCAGGTCATCTAACCTAATGTATAAAGTATGACAAAAATTTTAAATTTCTTATGCTGTGTGTGCATGTGTAATTTTTCTTCTACATTTGCTTTTAGACAACACATTTTATCAAAGATGACTGGTATTTTTGCTCAAACCATGCAGTTACTCTACAAAACTCTGTGATGTAAACAAGTACTGTGCCCATTTTACAGATGGGAAGGTAACCTTTCAATATTGAATTGCTAGAAAGAGGTGAGGCTGGAATGAAAATTCAGTCTCCTTTGAGAGATTTTCCAGTGTTTTCCCTGCTACACTTTCTTTTCTTTCTTTCTTTCTTTCTTTTTTTTTTTTTTTTTTTGCTTGTCTTTTTCAGTTTTGGTACAGCCACCCAAGGAAATAACCAGGAGCAAAGCCAAGAACAAAAAGAGTTTGCAAATGTCATAATGAGAGCTCTGGATGAACAGTGATTTTACTCAGATCTGAGAATTAGAAAGCTGGCTGAAAAACTCTATTATAAAGATTGAAGAAACTAGATGGCAAATCATTATTCATTCAGAGTGAACTTTATTGACCAATTAAATTTCAAAGAAGTTAATTTGTGTTGCAGCAGCACCTTTGCAACTGTTTTCTGAAGAACTGAAGAAATAGCCTAATAAAGTTGAAGCTGCATGTTTGGTTTCCAGAGAGAATTGTGGGCAGTGCCCTAGAGGACACCTGCAGGTCAGCATTTTGGTGACAGCATGAGCTTCCATGAGGTCAGCTGGGGGCTCTCCTGGGACCAAATCCTGATCTATGATTAGGATAACCCACTCTACTCCTGAAATGAGATTTCTAACGGGAATTAACCACAGCTGCTGCTTCCTCTCTTTAAAAGCAAGCTGCTTTGTCATCCTTCCTTTACTGAAATGATCACAAAAAAGGGGGGGCGGGGTTGAGAATTTTCTGCTTATGACATTGCAGCAGACAATAGACAAAATAAGATGTAGGCAATTGCTCACTGTCCCCTCCCAACACCAATGCTTCTTACTCCCCTTAGAGATTACTCCAGTGTGTTTTAGGATAACAATGGCTTAGGTTTAATGTTCATGAATAAAACAAGGAGCCTGTGAGTGAGAGTCTGAATTTGGAAGGTAATAAAGAAACATATCAAGAGAGAAAAGAAACCTGGGGCTGAATTGGAAGCGGAATATGAAAGAAGCAATCTTTCTTCTGTTATAGCCCCAAGTAATGTTGGCCCTGTCAGATACATCACAGCTCTTAAGTCACACTTTCGCAGAGTCTGAGGCAAAGCGAGGAATAAGCCCATCCTTTAAGGGCTGCGTTAACTTCTCTTAGCCAGTTGGAGACGTTGTGTGTGTATGTGTTTGTGTGTATGTGCGTGCAAATTCACAACTAATTGGTTTTGTTTGTTTTGCTCTGTGAAGGGGGAGAAGTGATACTTATTAAGTACTTCCGTTCTTTTGAGCCTCAAAGTAGTCAGGCCAGTTGGAGAGATTGCTGCTTACCCAAGTTTGTATGGTTAGGGAATGTTAGAATTGAAAATCGTGTCCAAGTCTGTGCCAATATGTCCCATCCCTACCCCATTGTCAAAGTGGTCATTTTAAATATCTGAAAATTAAAAAGTTTCCTCTTATACGGGGATCATAATTTCTGATTTGAAACATTTGAAATGAAATCTTTGTAAATTATGAAGAAGTTTTGCTCAGTCATCCATCACTTTCAGCCACTTTAAGCCAGATTAGCACGAAGGGGAAATAATGTAGCGGATCGAGGGGCTGCCAACTTCTTCGACCTCTTCTCTGTTCCCAGTTTAATTATACGGCAGTGGGCATCTGACTCAAACCGCCAAATGGAGCTTTTAACCACCTGACTAGAACTTCTGTAGTCAGCTTTTTCTGGTCATGGAAATCGTGAGGTTTGAAAGTTGATTTTGTCACTTGTATTCGGAGTTCTGATCAGTACATTCATTTGTTTAAAGAGTATTCAGAAGGCGTATGTTCCCAAAAATCTTTCAGTAGCTTCCAACAAGTAGATTATTATTCCTATATTCATTACATAAAATCATAAAGGACCCTGTTAAGATATGAATATTATTGAGAAGGACTGTATATCAAGCCTCTAACCTCTGTGATCTCTTTAACACGTATGATCTTTCTGATATCTACTCAGCAACCTCATCGAGTCTTGATAGAAGAATTAGCACAGGTCAATTTCAAAGGGAAAGAAAGGCCAGAAACAAACATCATAGGAGGTGGGGGTAAGACACCTTCGGTGTGGGCCGTGCGCTGCGGCAGCCGAGGGACACTGGCCATGGTAGCCTTGCGGCCCTCGAGGAGGGCTTTTCTCCCTCCACTCTGCCGTGCCTTCGCTGGCCCCGGCTGTCAGCTCGCCCCTGAGCGCGGCGCGGAGCGGAGCGGCGCGGAGCGGAGCGCAGGGATGCGGCGTCCAGCCGGGTCTCAGGATTCTGCACTCCAAGAAAATCTTGCCATGATTGGATAGGACTCCCAGATAAACATTCAAACCTTCGACCCGTTTACTTTTACGTCCCCGAAAACGAATCACCGTTGGAACAAAAGCTAAGACAATTAAGAAACACAAGAATGGAACCAACAGTTCTGGGCAAACCAGAATTTGACATTTCGTAAGGAAAAAGAAGAATTTATTCACTCAAGGCTAAAAGCTAAAGGCCTGGAACTGAGAGCCGGATCAGGTCAAAAAGCAACATTAGATGCAGAAGAAATGGCTGACTTTTACAAGGAATTTTTACGTAAAAATTTTCTGAAGCACATGTATTATAAGAGAGACTGGTACAAGTGTAATTTTGCCATCACCTTCTTCATGGGAAAAGTGGCCCTGGAGAGAGTTTGGAACAAGCTTAGACCAAAACCAAAGAGCCCACCCTGACCCGCCCACCCTGACCCTCCCACCACTGCTGTCGGAGTTTTCTGAGAGAAGCGGCTGCTCTGGGAATCCATTTTACAAGGGCTCTAAAAACCTGTGAGTGAACTGAGTCCCACACCTACTTTATGGGGGCCCCTCGGCTTATGTCAGCACAGGGTGGACCGGGAGAATGGGAATCCTGGTGAGCTGTGGGCCATGTGACTCTGTCCTGACTGTGGATTCCGAGCTGGCCCTGGGTCATGGACATGATGTTAAATAAAACACAAGCACTGTGAGAAAAAAAAAAAAAAAAAGACACCTTTGGTGTGAAGATACCCAGAATGTGCATAATGGTGGGAAGTTAACCTCTAGAAAAGGGTATAAATAGTTCTTAGCGCTAAGGGTTATATGAAGATAAATTGGGATAATGCATTTTAAGGTACTGAATATGGTGCCTAGTTATTATTTTATGGTCAGCGAATGTCAGCTGTTACTATTACAATAAAATACTAAAATATTTAACATAATCGAATATGTTTTTAACTTATGAACTACAAAATCTTCCATTGTCACATAGCTATTTTATCTTTATTATGCAGTTCTATGTAAAAATATGGTATTATATTTCAGATTTGCAAGTCTGGAAATTATTTTTTTCTATGGTACTTTTGTTTATAATAGTTTTGTATATACCTAAGGTTATCATATTATAATTCATTATTCCTGTGACCCAGAGTCATTACTTCTGCCTGTGTTCATGTGTTTATGTACAATAAATTTTATATGTCAGACCTATTATATGTCTCATGACAGGGAATCAGAATTATTCATATTGACAAGACTTGATGATTTGTATTGCCCTTTGAGAAAAGACACATCAACACTTTTTTTCACATTTCTACACTTTTCCACCATTTGCTAATATAACAGAGTTAATTGGGGCATAATTTATATTTGTTGAAAGTGGATTTGGTGATGGTGGGCCATTCTTTTCCTAAAATTTTGTCTAATCAGTATGTCCAAGAAACAGTTTTGGTGGAGAGGTGAGTGTAACATTCCTAAGGTCCTGATTTGTGTATTGGTATGATCTTTACAAAGGCTATTAAGCATTGAATAGTTTGGACAACCTATTCTCTATTCTCTACTGATGATGATATGACCTTTTTTTTTTTTTTTTTTTAGTATACAGCTCTGGGCTCTGGTTCTCTTTTTTCATTACCCAGAGAATCTGTGAAGAGCTATGTATCTATAGTATCTTAGAAAACCTGTATTATAGGAAGAGATGTAATGGAGAACTAGCAATTGACTTGTTTTAAACTTAAAATGATGCAAGTTTATTATCTTACCGTAGGTGAATGCCGGCCTTAGGAAAGAGCAAGGCAGATGCTGGTGGATCTGGGTTGCAGACTTTAACTTTGGGAGACTCAAAAATGAGGAATTTGTTTCTTTTCACTTCTAACATCAAATATTGTCACTGTTTGCTTTGAAATACTTCCCCATGGTATCAGTCATAGTCTGCAAGGGCTGACAAGTAGAGCATATTTCTCAGTTTTTGGGGTGGAGTCAAGCAAAACTCTTAAAAGATAACTGTCTTTTTTTCCCATGAGATTCAAGAGTTTAATTTTCTTAAACCAAAAAGAGAGAGCCAACTGCCAGTTCGACTCTATCATATGCCCTTTCATAGAGCTGTTGGTAAAGCAATTAAATGCATAAATGACAGAAATGATAGATATTGGTTCTGTTATTGCTATTTCATGCAGACAGAGTATATTTCCCCAAGATTAGATTTTTATGACAACTTTTTTTTTTTAGTCATAATACAGAACTGTTATTTGTCAAAGAAGTTGTATTTGTTTTTGGCTGTTGGTGAAATCTCAGAGGAAAAATTTCCAGCTCCATTTTACTTTTAAGAAGTACATAAACCTGAAGAGTAAAGTTTTTTTTCTTTCAAAATAGGTTTTGTTTTGGCTTTGAAAACCTCAGACTTCCACAGAGCATTATAGTGTTTGAAATAAGCATATAAAATATTTCAGGGTATTGGTATTTATCTTTTTTCATAATTCTGGGCAAAAATTCCTAGGGAAAGTCTGAGGATAGGCTTTTTTTATCTTCTCTCTGCTGTTTTCAGTTTTCCAAGTTGCCTCGATGCTGAGGTCTGGGGGAAATGCTTCAGGTCCTGTGCACAGCCGAGTCTATCTAGGTGTGCACAAGACCAGCTGGGATCCTCATTGTTGTTACAGTGGTTAACACAAGAGATGCGCAGAGTGCTTCAGACTGGAAAGGATTGTCCAAATCAGCTATATAATCCTGTCATTTTTCAAATGGGAAACTGAGGCACAGGGAGATGAAGGGACCTGTCAACATCATCTGATCAGCTAGGGATCCAGACAGACTGACTCTTCATTTAGCGATTTTTCTCAGTAATTTCCCAGGATCCTTTTTGACTTCACTCTTGATTTGTTCTGCTCCAGTCCGTTCCAACTGGCCCCTGATCTTGACCTGACTGCTATTTTAGCTTCAATCCTGCCCTCTGGCTGTATTGATTGGCTAAGATTTCCCCACGAGGAATCTTGGCATTCTCTCAGTGGTTGGGACTTGGACTTACTTGTCCAGAGGCTTTAGTTCCTGGAGACCTTGGGAAGGACTCCTTCTCCACCTGCTGGCCTTTACTGCCCCTGCTGCTGCTGCCCCATATCACACAGCTTATTCAGGTACTGCTTTCTGCCAGGCATTGTGCTTGGCACGTCACAAAACAAGTTCATGTCCTCCACACAACGGCTCTTTAAGGTGGGTATTTGATCACCTTGCAGTTGAGGAATCAAAGCTCAGGAATCAAATCACATCCCCATGATCTTAACAGCAGTAAGTGCAGACAGAGATTAAAACCCAGGAGTGTCCAAATCCCATTCTCTTTTCATGACACCCCTCAGTTCCAGTCTGAAATGCTTAAAGCTCAGATTTTGAGTAACAAATTGTTGTAAAGTGGCCCTGCTTGGGGGACTCTGGCTCCCATTAATCTGCTCTGTAAAACATCTTTAACTGTGTACTGACTCAGGAGCCTTCTCTGTGCAGGCTTGTCTGATGGTAGGACTTCCCAGCTTTCTGCTCTTAGAGCTGTTTTCCATATTCTGCCTTGTTTTATGTTCTGGATGTGGGAATGGGAATGGTTTAATGTCACTCTGGGCTGAAACAGTAACTTCCCGATTGAAACTTCAGCTGAAAACAGACCTTCCAAATGGCAAGATCATAGAATGCCCTGATATGTTTGATGTAACACTATTGAACATTTCCACCTGCTTTCCGACCTCTCACTTCTGCCGTTTAAGGGACAAATTCCTTTTTTTAACCATTTCACATTCACTATCACGAAGGCATCGTGGCCAGAAAGGGTCTGTAGCAGGATTGATTCCAACAGCTGCCAAAGGACATCAGCTGCCTTAGCAAGTTGAATTTACCTAGTTTGCCCTGCCTTGTTGCAGCTGCTTGGATTTAAAGAGAAGACCCTCGTGACAGCCTTACATTCAGTATTTCCTGGCAGGATATATCACTGCAGGAATGGAAAGGAGGGGAAAATATTCATTGAGTGCTTATTATGTGCATAAAAATATGTTAGAAATTTTCATATGTGTTACCTCAATTGATCCCCACAATAAGTATATGAAGTATGGAATTTATTCTCATTTTAAAGAGACATTAAATGGCTTACTTGAGATCACACTATTAGAAATGGATACTATTGGCATTTGAATCTAGGTGAGACTGACTTTATGTATATTGCCAGGCTACCTCTAATACTCCAGAAGCCTGGGGGCCCAGGCCCCCATCATCCCGTCTACTATTACTCTCACTCTATGTGGGTTAGACAGGGACCCTGGCTTCAGAAATGCTAACAAGAATCTTCACTAATCTTTGAAATTTTTATCTCCATTTATCAAAGAATGGTGATTTACATCCTTACACAGAGACTAAATTATAAATCTGTAGTTTTCATTTTCCCTACCCCACTCAGTGACTGAACAGTTTTCGGTAAAGAATAATACTCCTTGTTGCGGTGTGCCCCTGGTAGGTATGGGAGGGTGACATATTTTGGCCTTGGCAAAGATCCAGCACATCCTTCCACCTGGTGGTTTGATGAAAAACCAAGGTAATATTTGTTTTATCTATGCATTGACTCCCTAATGGAGAAAAATCCAGCTGACTTGAGCAGCTGACTAATTCTTTTTCTGGAATGATAACTGCAAACCTGAACTTGAAAAGAAAGTGAATCCATTCCTAACCATCGTACACTCATTTGCGTGCTCCTTCTTTCTCACCCCCTCCTTGTCTCTCCTGCTTTCATCTCCTCCGGCTAGCTCTACCCAACTCAACCACACCTTGGCCCCACACATGGCCAGTATGCACTGATTCTTCTTTTTAAAAGACATTCCTTACTGTGAAGCTGAAGATAGATTATTTATTTTTATTTTATTTTTGTAATTCAGGTCACCTTTCTAAACTTGAATTTCTTTTTTTCTGAAAAACGAGACTAATCTGGAAATATTTTAGGATTCAATATGTTTGCCAATCTGTTAAAATGAATGAATCTTAATGAGCATTTTTTTATTTATCCTGCATAAGGTTTTAGCAATGGGCCTCCCCAGCTACAGGTGACTTCCTCTGTCCAGCACTGTGAGGCAGAGATTTGTTGCCATTTCTCTCAGGTTCTATCAGCAGAGAGCCTCCTTCTTTCCACCTCCTCCCCATGACATCCCGTTCTCTCTACAGTTTTCTTATTTGTTTCTCAGTCACCACTAGTTCTCTCTGCCTCTGCCTTAAGGGGCTTACCAAAGGCAGGGGTTTCTGTCCCCGAATTTCCTCTGACTCCCCAACTAAGACAGGTCCTGTCCATACTTGTTACAGATTTCATCAGACCATATTCAATTCAACAAATGTTTGTCTAGTGTCAATCATGTGCAAGCCTATGATGGTTGCTATGTTTCCATTCTAAGGATACAACCTCACCAGGGAACACGTTTCATAGAAAGAAAAACCTGGAGTCCCTTTTCGAAAGACCTCTGTATTTTTCTCAATATTCAAATAAAAAAAGATTTTAAAAAATAAGCTTTTTTCTGTATTTATAAGAATCTTGATAAGAAAAAATATATATGACACGTTACTTAAAAGCTTCCAAAAGGGAGAAATAATATACTTATCTACTGGGTTCTGTATCTTATACATTGTTTTCAAGAGTATCCATGTCTTACTCATGAGGATTAGAATTTTAAAACCTTCACTTTTGTTTAAGGAATTTGATAAGTTATGGAAAAAAATGGGATTAGATAATTGAGGTTACTTATGAATTATGAAAGTATTTATTAATATATTTTATGCTCATTAAAATAACACAGTAAAGGCAGCCTATTAAATAAAGAGAAAGTCAATAATAGTTTATATATCTTAAATTAGTAGTAATGGGTAATATATCATTCCTTGCTCAAAGAAACTCATTTTAGGATTTTACTCCTCCAAGTTTTAATGAGATACCTATTAATTTATTTAGTGTTTTTGTGTATTATGTGGGCTTATCCTCCCAAATTGGTATTTGTTCCAAAAGAAATTAGAGTGGAAATGTTGATTTGTGCCTTTTAGGTCCCCACAGTGATTGCAAAAACACAAAATAATTAATGGATGAGATGAAACAAATAAATAAAGCATCAGGGATTCTTTAGCGTAGCTAAGGAAACATTTCTCATCCCTGATAGGTTATTCCTCTTAGTTCTTTTTATGACCACTTTAGGTCAAAGCACTTCCTAGAGTCTCCTCTTCCATAAGACCTTTCTTTTTCTACTAAAAGACCCTTAAATACAGCTTTAAGGCTCAGTGTTATTTTCTCTCAGATTTCTTTATGTCTCATTGGAATTATTACAGCTCCCTCACCCTTCCAGCTGGATGTCACTTCTTGCATGAAAACATTCTTGAACTTGGAAATTTGGAAATTTCCTTTTTGGAATTCCACTCATTCTAACTTCTGGTACAATTACTTTCGTAGTTACCTTATTCATCTTCATTATATTGTAAGCTTGTCAAGCTCTATATTCCCTCATCTTTATTTACCCAGCAGCATCTATCAGGGATCCTGCTGAGAATGGCTACTTAACAAACATTACCTGAAATGAATTATTGAGTTACTGTTTGGTACCATTGTGTGAGCAGTGCAAAGTTAATATTTATTGTTCAGAAAAGAATGACCAAGGCATGCCCTTTGTCTAATGTGTGATTGTTTCTTTTCAACTTCATAATGTGTTAGATTGAACCATATTAAATTGCTATTTTGTAGTTCAAACTTGACAAAAGTTGAAAATATTGACAATTTCATATACTTCAGTTTACATTATTAATATATTTTCAAATGTTTCACAGGCATTGGTATAACTCTTGGGCACTCAGATAGCAACCATTAATTTTTCAGATTCCAAGGAGGTTTTTATCGTATGGAATCTAATTTGTGAGGATTCAAACTACTCTCTCTGAATACTCTTCCTTTTTTTCATTTAGCTTTTTTTTTTCAAACAAGCTCTCTCTCTTTATAGTGATTAAGATAATTCTCAAAATTTCAGAAGCATTTGGAATTTTATGTGACTAGAATGGAATTTTATGTGAACTCCTATTTTTATTGTTTAGAAAATGTATTTGAGAAGAATGGATTTGTTGTCATTCAGTTATGGGTTCCCCCCCTTTTTTTTTTTTCCTACAATAGAGACTTATTTGGGAAAAATTATATGAGTATCCAATTCAACATGCAATCCATGTTAACAATCTTAAGATTCATATATCAAAAACTGAACTGGTAACCTGCTCCTCCCCAAAACCTTCCTCGTGTCAACTAATGGCAACTTCATCATTCTAGCTGAACAGGCCAAAAAGCATGGGATCACCACTAGGTCCCATTGTTTTCATACTCCACATCCGATTAATCAGAAATTCCTTTCTGAGTCTACCTTCACTTCCACTTCTCCCACCGTGACTCAGACACTGTTACTTCTTATCTGCACTACTACAGTGACCTCCAAAAACCTCTCCTTGCTTCTATTCTTTTTCTTTCATTTTCTATTCTCAAAAATTAGTCAAAGTAACACTTCTAAAACATAAGTCAGATCATCTTACTCATCTGCTCAAAACCTTACTATGGTTCTCCATTTCACTCAGAGAGAAAGCTAGAGTCCTTGTGATGATCTACGAGGCTCTACATGATCTGCCTCCTCCCCCTAACACCACCCCATCACCTCTCTGACTCAGCCACTTAACCTTCTTGCTGTCACTTGAACATGCTAGGCATTCTTGCATTAAGAGCAAAAATCCAAACAAGTGCAATGCTCATAATGCTCAATAAATATTTATTGAATTAAATTGAACTGAAGTTAGCTCACAATTGGTAGCTATTATGATAAGATTTAGAATTTGGGATTATCATTCTTTTTTTTTTTTAAAGATTTTATTTATTTGACAGAGAGAGAGACAGCGAGAGAGGGAACACAAGCAGGGGGAGTGGGAGAGGGAGAAGCAGGCTTCCCACGGAGCAGGGAGCCCGATGTGGGGCTGGATCCCAGGACCCTGGGATTATGACCTGAGCTGAAGGCAGATGCTTAACAACTGAGCCACCCAGGCGCCCCTACCATTCTTCTTTTGCTTGAGTTATATCTCATAGCATCCACCAATACACAAGTTCCTTTCCTCTTTCAGGTATCTTTTTTTCTTTCTTTCTTTTTTTTTCTATTTGGTAATGTGGGCTTGGGAGAATTTCCATGGTATATTTTGGAGATAAATACGATTTGGAACAGCATAAGTATCTTCATTATTCGAATTATGGACAAGCATAGATTTTCTAATTCTATGAAATGATTTGGCATAGTTGCCCATGATCAAAGCAGAGATTTATAAGGATGGATTTATTTACAGTTGTCTCCAGGATACCATCTGCCTAATTTAAATTTAGTGGTGAGTGAAAAAGATATATTATTAGATAAGTGCATAGTTACAGGCTTTGATTTTTGTAATTCATTCATAAACATGATAGTATTGGCAAATTGCCTGAATGGTAAGACCTTTATTTTGATGATAAATTATAACACCACTTAGAAAAATTTGTGAAAGGTTTTCTAAGTTTTTTGAGATGACTTTTCATAGCAATAAGTAATTTTGTTTTTTAAAAGGAACTGTAGAGCATCTTGGCTTCTCTGCTGGCCAGTGTAAAACTATACATTTATTTTTGCCTATGCTTGCAGTAATTCACCTGGAACATTGGGTTTCTTAATTTATGAAGTTAGTGTTCCCTAAGGACAATGTGAGTAATATGCAGAAATGCATTGCTTAAAAAGTTTTTATAGTATTGACCAATAATTTGTTCATAATAACTATGTTTTAATTATTAGTATATCTTCCAATTAAGGTAAACAAATTAATTTTTTTATTAAAAATTTTCATTTACAGCCTAAAAGGTTTTGTTTGTTTGTTATAAAACAATTTCTATAAGGTTTGAGCAAGATTTCTATACTTAAGAATATCACCAGTGACTAAAATACTTGGTAAACAAATTTTGAACTTATAAAAAAATTTGTCAGTAAACACATCTAATTCTACATTTTCTTATTTTTAGAAGATTTGATATTTTGCAGGCTTTAAGAAACTGTGAGGATCTAATGATTTTTGAGAAAAGTGAAAATATAGGCACTAATCTTATTTAAGTGTATGCATACATGCCAAGATTTTAAAATTACAACAACAACAAAAAAGTTGGCATGTTGATTTAAATGTATTCCAAATGAGCTTTAAGAACCCCCTTTAGGAATTGTGTTGAAAAAAAAAATAACGAAAATTGATAATGCTCAGATGGAACAATGCCCTCTATTGTAAGTGAATGATCAACTTCTGGTTGTAACTTTGACATATAAAAAGCTTGGAAGTCATCACTCCTATGGTCACAAGAGAAAAACTAGAACACAGTGAAAATAAATGACTATTTTTGGATCCATCAGATAATTTGGTTTACAGGGCAAACCACACTCAAATCTGTAGGTACAGCTGAAAACAGAAAATCACAGAAGCAACCAGCTTATCTGGAGCAGAAGACGCTAGAACCATAAACTTGTATCTTTCCAGTTTCTCCTGGTGAAGATCCCAGAAAAATGCTCCCTTGTTTCCGGCAGAATGAAGGGGAAAAGTAACCATTTTGAAATATTCCCAGAAGTAAGAAACACTTGTGAAGGTCACAGCCCAAGGACACAGGGCCATTAAAAGTCTGAGATTGAATTATAAGATTATAGAAAACCTTTCCTCCCCAGCACCTTACCACTGCATCAGTAGGGCTCCAATATAATAGCAGTGAATTACAACTGAGAGCTGCAAGGTGCAGATGCTGTTTAAAAAGGAGTTCTTAGGGAAACAAAATCAACAGAAGAGACAAAAAGCCACCGGAGGAAACAGAAGCCTCTGGCACCTAAACCCAGACCAACTCCTATCCAGATTAACATGAAACATCACTGTCTTAGTCTTCTTGGGCTACCATAACAAAATACCTTAGACTGAGTGACTTAAACAACAAAAAATTGATTTCCTCACAGTTCTGGAGGCTGGGAAGTTAAGATCAGAGTGCCCGCATGGTCCATGGTTAGTTTCTGGTGAGAGTTCTTTTCTTGGCCTGTAGAGCGCTGCCTTATTGCTATACTCTCATATGACCTTTCCTCTGTGTGCGTAGAGGTGGGGATAGGGGGAGAGAGAGAGAAGGAGGGCAAGAGGGAGAGGGACAGAGAGAGAGCGAGATCTCATCTTGCAAGGACACCAGTCCTCATTCCTATCAGATTAAGACCTTACCCTATGACCTCATTTAACACTAATTACCTCCCGAAAGCCCCTGTTCCCAAATACAGTCAGATTGGAGGTTAGAGTTTCAACATCTAAATTTCAGGGGTCACAATTTAGTATATAGCAGTCATGATAAAAGCATATTTATATTATATTCTGTTACCCAATGCATTATATTCAACAAAAAACGTCAAGGCATGCTAAAAGGCAAGAAACCTCACAGACTGAAGAGACAAAGCAAGTATCAAAACCAAACTCAGATATGACACAGATTTTGGAATTATCAAATAGGGAATTTGAAATAATTATTATTAGTATGTCAAAGCTTCTAATGGAAAAAATAAACAATACACAAGAACAATTAAGTAATGTAAGCAGAGAATTGGGAACTCTCAGAAAGAACCAAAAGGAAATGCTAGAAATTAAAAGCTGTAAAGGAAATTCAAATGTCTTTGATGAGCTCATAGGTAGACTGGACAAGGTCAAGGAAAAAATCAGTGAACTTGAAGGTATGTGAATAGAAACCTACAGAACTAAAATGTAAAGAGAAAAGAAAAGTCCAGAACAGAACATCCAAGAACTGAGGACAAGAGACCAAATATAACAAATGATATTCCCATTGCTCTTATGGCTTAGGAAATTCTGAAGGTTTTGGAAGTTGTGAGCCATAAAAAGTGGATGAAGAGCAAAACAAATAAATCACAATATCATGAAAAATACACAGATTGAGGAGGAAGAAATAAAACTGTTTTTGTTTGCAGATGACAAGATTGTCTATGAAGAACCTCACACAACTAACAAAAACAAAGCTTTCTTGAACCAAATAGCAAATATCACAGTATCACAGGATATAAGGTTGATATACAAAAGCCAATTGCTTTTCTATATGCCAGCAATGTTAAAAATATACCATTTATCTAAGCACCAAAAAAAAATCGACATAGTTAGCTATAAATCTAATAAAATATGTAAAAGGATCCATATGTGGAAAAAACTCAAAGTTCTGATGAAAGAAATCAAAGAAAATCCAAGTAAATGGATAGATTTTTCATTTTCAGGTATTGGAAGACTCAATGTTGTTCAGATGTCAGTTCTTCCCAACTTGATCTATAGATTCAGCACGATCCCAATCAAAATCCTCGAAAAGCTGTTTTGTGGATATTGACAAACTGATATTAAATTTTTATGAAAAGATGAAAGGCCCAAAATAGCCAACAAATGACTGAGGAAGAATGAAGTGGGAAGACTGATCAATTACCTGGTTTCAAGACTTACTATAGAGGCACAGTAATCAAGACAGTATAGTATTGAGAAAACAGTGGACACAAAGATCAATAGGAGACAATATATGAGAAAATTTAGTTGACCTTGAGTTCGGTCACTCAAACTGATGAGTTTTTAGATACAACACCGAAAGCACAATCCATGAAAGAAAAATATTAATAAGTTGAACATTATTAAAATTAAAAACTTAATTAAAGACACTATTAACAAACTGAAATAATGTTACAGACTAGGATAAAATATGTGTAATACATACATCTTATGAAGAAGTTGTGTCCAAAATATATAAAGAATTTCTAAAACTCAAAATAATAATTAAAAAAAAACAACCCACACACTTAAAGAAAGATCTAAAAAGATCTCAATAGACACCTCACCAAGGAAGATACACAGATAAGAAATAAGCATACAAAAAGACTTATCAACATCATTTGTCATTCAAGAATGTAAATTAAAACAACGAGGTATCGCTAAGCGCCATTAGAATGGCTAAATTCCCAAAACTTATGCTAGCAATGATGGAGACCAACAGGAACTCTCATTCATTGCCAGTAGGAATGTAAAAATGGTACAGCTTCTTTAGAAGACAAGCGGTTTCTTACAAAGCTAAACATAGTCATGCCATATGACCCAGTAACTGTGCTCCTAAGTACTTATCCAACTGAGTTGAAAACTTATATACACACAAAAACCTACAGGCAAATGTTTATAGCAGCTTTATTAATAATTACCAAAAATTGGAAATAATAAAGATATCCTTCAATTAAGTGAATGGATAAAGAAATTCTGCTATATCTGTACAATAAAATTTTATTTAGCAATAACAACTGATAAGCTATCAAGTCATGGAAAGATGTGTATAAACCTTTAATGCAATTCTAAGTGAAATAAGCTAATTTTAAAAGGCTATATACTCTAAGATTCCAAGTATATGACATTCTGAAAAGGAAAAAATCTATAGAGAAAAAGATCGGTGGCCACCAAGAGTTCAGGAAGAGAGAGAGAGAGGGATGAATAGGTGAAGTTAGATTTTTTTTTTAAACCATAAAACTATTTATATGTGATGCTGTAATAGTGGAGTCATGAGATTATGCATCTGTCAAAACCCATAGACCTTTATAACACAAAGAGTGCACCTTAATATATAGGCAAATTATTTTTATTAAAAAATAATTTAGAAGGTTATGGGATTTCAAGAAGCAATATAGACAGTGACAAAAGAATAGATATGTACCATAAACATATGAAATCATATCTCTAATGGGGATCAGGGGAAAGGTGCTGATACACGTAAATTGGGTAATTAGTGGAGTCTAACACCAAAGACACAAGGAAAAACACGTAAGAACTGTAGTCTCATCAATAAGGTTTTTCCCATCAATGCAGGTTAACAAATATGATACTGTTCTACCTGTATATTGGAATTGAATGATTATGTGAATGAATGATGGGTGGGGGGAGGCAAATTTCTCACTGTTGGGTTGGCAATTTATAGATAATTAAAGAGAGGAGGCTAGAATGATCCATATGGCAATGGATAAGAGTTGGAGACATTAGTAAGAATTCATGTTTAGATGGTTATGTGTGGAAGTAGTTCTAGATCTGTGTATATACATCTATCTCCTTGCTGTCAGCAGAGAGGGTCTAAAAACAGAAATGACACCCTAGTACTAATTAGTACATCTAACACCCAATCTTGATTTCTAATACCATTCAGATAGAAATACTTGATATTTTCTAATATCAAAACTCCTTAGAGAAAGAGCTATTTCTAGGGGAAAGACATATTCAAGATGAGCTTGGAGCTCATCTTTGTAGTTTTAGAAAGTTAGGGAGTGCTGAAACACACACAAACAGAAAATAACAAACCCAAACCCACAATGATAAGGGTATGGCAAAGGGGCACAGGAACCAACTGAAAGGGCTTCTAATCGCCAAAGCTAGAAAAAATTGACAACAAAATAAAGTAATATTTGATTATAACCTGAAGTATAACGCAAGTATCTATGAGTTTATACTGATATAAGTAAATAAATGGGAGGGAGGAGACAAATCTCTCATGTAGAAATTTTATAAATAATTTATGAAGATACTCCATTCTAAAGGAGAGGCAGTGTAATTCTCTATTCCTTAGTATGGCTGTGCAAAGTAGTCACATTCTCTCAAAAAATACAGTATCTTAAAGACATTGGGGAGGGTATGTGCTATGGTGAGCGCTGTGAATTGTGTAAGACTGTTGAATCACAGACCTGTACCTCTGGAACAAATAATACATTCTATGTTAAAAAAAAAAAAAGAAGAAGATCATAGGAAGGGAAAAATGAAGGGGGGGGAATCAGAGGGGGAGATGAACCATGAGAGACTATGGACTCTGAGAAACAAACTGAGGGTTCTAGAGGGGAGAGGTGGGGGGATAGGTTAGCCTGGTGATGGGTATTAAAGAGGGCATGTTCTGTGTGGAGCACTGGATGTTATACGCAAACAATGAATCATGGAACACTACATCAAAAACTAATGATGTAATGTATGGTGATTAACATAACATAATAAACAAACAAACAAAAAAACAAAAGAAAACAAAAAGTGAAGGGGAGTGACCTTACAGTGGAGAAAACTAATAAACACTGTTTGAGCCAGATGATCAAGGTCAACATCACCAGTCATAAATCAGGTTGAGAGTATGTACCCTTGCTATGATGTGATGAAATTGACACTGTACCTCAGATTTTCCTCCTTAAACCCATAACTCTAGTCTAATCATGAGAAAAACATGAGACAAATTGCAGTATGGGAACTCTGTTCTATCTTCTTAATTTTCTAAATTCTAAAACTGTTCTAAAAAAGTTTAACACTTGACTACATTAAAAAATATCCAATATTATCTACATCCTTATAATTCTTTATTATTTATTATGTTTATTTTTCACTCTCTTCCGCACAGCATTATATTAATAATGATAATGCTTCCAAATTAAATATATATAATTATCCAGTGAGCTTTTTCATGAACAAAGCTTTTTTTTCTCTCTCTTTTTGTTTTTTGTTTTGTTTTGTTTTGTTTTAGAGAGAGAAAGAGAAGGGGGGAGGGAGAGAGAGAATCTTAAGCAGGCTCCACACCCAACATGGGCTGTCGCAGGGCTCAATCTCATGACCCTGAGATCGTGACCTGAGCTGAAACCAAGAGTTGGATGCTTAACTGACTGAGCCACCCAGGCACCCCAAAGCTTTATTCTGTTATTAGGATTATTTCTTTAAGATATTTTCTTAGAAATGAAATGATCAAGTCAATAGGTAATAGTCTTTGTCTTTTGAAAGACAGGTTGTAGAAGGTTTAGGCTTGATATGATACCATTTAAATCTTGGATGAAGTAATTGGATATTCATAAATTGACAAAATAAAAACATTTTCTGTAAAATATATTTTAGAATGCTTCTGTAAACATAATCAAAATAATCCCAGCCTAAGTAAACTGAATATCTAACTAGTAATACATATAATCCCTAGTAGATGAGTTTGAATTCTCCAGCTGTCCATGAGATTAGAATGTGTACAAATAGTTGAAGAGTGAATACTGCTCTTTGTGTTTTTTTAGGAGTTTCTTAGGAGTTACAGATGAGAAGGATTTACTTATCTCTGGATTCATTTTATTATTAATATTTCCACTAGTTTTATTATGTCTACTCCAAAATCCTAAAAGGTTTGAGAAATCAATGTTCTTTGATGAGCATTGAAAGCATAAACTAAAACTAATGTTATTCTATTGTTTAATCTTAATGCCTTTAACAAAGATAGGTTCTTGTAAGATGCAAAGACATTAAGAACATCTGAGTCTGAAGGTGAGGTTGAGGCCATTTAGTTCAGTGTTATTCAACTTTTAGCATTTCTCAGAGGTTCTTGCAGATATCTTCTGCAAAAATTTGATTTTTACTTAAAAATACATCTGAAGAGGCACCTGGGTGGCTCAGTTGTTAGGCGTCTGCCTTCGGCTCAGGTCATGATCCCAGGGTTCTGGGATCAAGCCCTGCATTGGGCTCCCTGTTCTGCGGGAAGCCTGCTTTCTCCTCCCACTCCCCCTGCTTGTGTTCCTTCCCTCACTGTGTCTCTCTACTGTCAAAAAATAAATAAAATCGTAAAAAAAAAAAAACTGAAACAAATTAAAATGATAATAAGTAAATAAAAGCACCACATGAATCTAAATGTGTTAATGTCACATGTGACACATTAGTGATCATCATCAAGTTAATTTGAGCTGCCAATGTAATATACTTTTGTGGAGTTCCAAGAACAACACCCCATTCATCTACAGGAATATATTGGAATATCTTATAAAGTTGTAGATTGAAGAACACGTTATCATTGTTTCATTTTGTGTTTGATTTTTAACTTGTGATAAAAGTGAGAAATATACCACTAGAACCTGTATGTGCCAAACCTAATTAAGTGACAGTCTCGATCTACTAGTGAATTGTGTTTTAATCTTTCATTGTAGTTTTAACACTTACTCTTAGGTTGGTTGCTACTTTGCTCTTCTGGTTCAGTTTAGTAGATTTCTCTGATCTTTCACGGATTGTTTGTTTTTCAAAGGTATCATTTATATGAATCAGTATTTTACTCTTAATGCTGGATACCAGTATGAATATTGTTTTGCAATATTCAATATTATTATTATTACAATAGTACTTTGGATCCTGAAGTAGACATACATTTGTCCTCAAAGCAATCCTCTCATGAGATCATGACCCAAGCCAAAACCAAGAGTAGGATGCTCAACTGACTGAGCCACCAGTTGCCCCAAGATAACAAAAGGCAACTGACATTTAATCTCATTGTCAGGAAAACAAGGGAAAATGGTGGTGAGGATTATGGATAACTGCAGTCACATAATTCACCTGAGGAGGGCAGCCATACTGCATGTCCAGGGGCCTATTACTGTATTAAAATGGAGTCCCAGTGTTCATTGAACTTCTGTTTTACATTTTTTTCAAGAAGAACCAGAAATGCTTATCTTTTATGTTAAATCATGCAATTTTTAAATGTTCAACATATCTGAGGCCCAAATCTGCAATCTTTATTTTGTACTTTTGCAATGCCAACTCAGAAAATGTCCAATGTTGTTAATTAACTGAGTTCCAGGAGTCTGTACTTTTATTTTACCCACTTTGTCTTCATTTTTATTTTCACTTAGAAACTATTCTTTTTTTCCTCCTCTCCAATACTAGTCTTAACAATTTACCAAAGATTTTAACAAAATATTTGATATGTACTTTCTGATGATGAAAATAATATATACATCTCTGTAGAAAACTTGGAAAATACTGAAAAATATTTACAAAAATATAAGAATAATTCTGTATATTGCTATCATTTTATTCATTTTCTCTTTATAGTCTATGACATATTTAATTAACATAATAACGTCATTGGATTTATTTTTCATAAAAGAAATTCTCCATGAAATTAAAAATTCTTGGTAAACATTATTTAAATGTCTACATAGATTTGTATTGCTTGGACATACCATGATTAATTAATTTAATTAATAATTTAATATATTTATAATTAGTTAATTATAACTAATTGGTTTACTTGTAGAGCCACATTTCTATCATTAGACAATTAGGTTGTTTCCAGTTTTGCAGTGAACACTTTGGTACATAAACTATCTATATTTTGAATTATTTTATTGGAAATAAAGTCAATAGATTCAAATATATGAATATTTTTAGGTCAAATAGATTTCCAAAAACATTTTGCCAATGCTGCCAGCAATTTGAGAGTGTATATTTTACTGTATCCAGAACATTTGGATAATCTCATTAAAAAAAATCTTAAGGTAATTGATGATTCTATGTCTTTACCCTCTCCTCAGGTCTTCTCTTTTGCAACTGACTTATTTCAGGGGATAACCTTTATTCCTATTTAAAAAGAAAATTGAATGTTCTTATCCCTCTACTAAAGTTACCCATACTCATTTTTATTCCTTTCCACTTGCCTCAATGAAAGAAATTCTTTTTGTTTTGGCTAATACTTCCACTTGTGCCTTATCACTCATTTCTTCCTCTGTCCTCCAAGACCAGACTTTCACAGCCATACCTCTACCTTCAGTGTTTTCAGTATCTTCCTCTCTTGGGTTCTTTCCTCATAACTTATAACAATACTTGAATTTGTTTTATTTAAAAAGTCTTTCTTCATCCTTGTTTCTACTTCCAGTTGCACTCTTATTTCTCTTCTTTCCTTTACAGCCAAGTTTCTTTGCATGGTCTTAACTCCCTACCTTTAATTTCTCCACTTCTAAGATTTTCCTGAGCACCAACGTCCTTACTTTTCTGGAACAAGTCTTGCTCAGATCACCAGTGATCTACTATATGTAAATTCCATCTAGGTGTACTTTTCTAGAGCTAAGAGACAGATTGAAGGAAGTTGGAGCTGAATTTTGACCTCAACAGGATGACCAGTTGTGTCCAAGGATTAGCAGAAATGGGGGAGAAAGAAGACTGATATGGTTAGAAAGTGCACTGAAGAAAGTAATAATGTTATCAGGTAGTGACTAAAACACAAGGACCTAACATGAGTAGTTTTGGGGCAGCAGAAACCTAACATAGTAGCAGAAAGACTAATTAGGGTGAGGAGACCACTGCAGTGACAGGGGACAAGGAGATAGCTGAGATTAACAAGTCTGATTTATCTATTCATTTATTTAATTAACTCATATTAAACACTTAATACATGCTAAGCACAGGGAATATAGTGTTTCAAGGGGTAGATAATTCATTTTCAATATCAGCAGAAGCAAGAAATTTGTAGTTATAGAAGCCAATGCAGAAACAGTTTGGTCAAGGGTCTTCAGGGGACTTAGTCACTGCATAGTGACTGGGGCATAAATGAATCCCAGTATCATCAACAACAGAGAAGGGAACTGAAACCCATTTTGGAATAATATAAGGTATGGAGGAAGGAAAGAATGATGTTAAAGGAAGTAAGGGATTATAGGAAAGATAGAGGGAAAAACAGAGGCAGTGGACATTTCAAAGGTGGTAGTGATAGGCTGGAATGCTGAGACATTTATTCCAATAAAAGTTCCTTTGGAAAATGTCAGTGGAAATCAACAGTCAATCTGAAGTTTTATTCTGTTAGAAATAAAAACAAGATAATGCAGGTACAATCATTTGTTTGCTTTAAAAGTATTCTCTTAATACAGGGGATAAAGTCTTCATAAAATAATCAAATAAGTTATGTTGATAGATATTAGTTTCCATTTTGGAGCTGTAAAGCTAATGCAGACTGCATGACATGAGATCATCTCAGATTTCAAGATTTCTTTGACCCCAACAGATGTAACACATTAGAATATTATAGTGTAAATAAGAGTCCAACATATTGTTCTACATCACAAGGTTTCTTTTTTTTTTTTAAAGATTTTATTTATTTATTTGAGAGAGAGAATAAGATAGAGAGAGAGCATGAGACAGGTGAGGGTCAGAGGGAGAAGCAGACTCCCTGCTGAGCAGGGAGCCTGATGCGGGACTTGATCCCAGGACTCCAGGATCATGACCTGAGCCGAAGGCAGTCACTTAACCAACTGAGCCACCCAGGTGCCCCATCATCACAAGGTTTCTTGATAGAGCCTATCGAAATAAATCAAAAGCATATTCATCAAATGTCACTTGAAATATTTCAGAGTATAATCTCTCAAGAGAAAATAATTTCCATTCTAATTAAGTTTCCTGAATTTGAAATCCAGCCAGAGCAAGACAAATCCAATCAGAGTCTTCATTAATATGAGATTGTAATGATATCTCCATATGGAAGTGGATGGCTGCAAGGCTGACCAGATACTCTGCCTTCTTCAATCCCATCGCCCCCAGCTATATCAATAGGGTGGAAGTTCCCACCAATCTCCAGGCTATCCACAATGATCAGACCAGGTACACTGCTGTCTGGTGACTTTGTTCTGTAGCCTGAGAGCAGGCTTAGGGAAGCAGGCAGTAGGCATGATCTGGTATTGGGAAACTGGAAGTTGAGGGGCTATGTTGAAGTCTAGGGCAGGCAGGAAGTCATATGAGCATCCTAATTATCTGTGAATGAGAAGGGATTTAGTGACTGAAGACCTCTCTGAGAGCTGCTTTGGTGGTTGTGGGTAGTGAAAAAAGATAATGAAGTTTCAATGTGATATAGGGAATGGTTAGTATTTAGACCTTGGAAGCACATAAGAAAGGAAGGATAATGTGAAGTAGAGATGACCTTGTACAGTGATATAAAAGGTCAGAAAAACCCTTGAAACTCAGTGGGTCTTTAACATGAATATCCACATACCTAATAACTTTTAATTGATTGGCTAACTGATTGATTGGTTTGCTTGGCCAAATTCAAGCCTTAGAATTATTTTAAATCTTGAAGGTTCAATAGGAAGACCTTTGTCTGGGGCAAACTGAACTTTTCCTGCTGAAATGGTAGACCATGCTTGCTTCTGTTTCCAGTTTGAAATAGTGCCATATTTATCAAATAACACTTTTAGGCATCATTTAAGGAATTTTGGGATCTTTTCTTCTTTATAAATGAAGAAACATTTAATATATCCAAAAGAACTTATACAAATAAATGCACATTGTAAAGCATAATAAATTGGAATACAAATATAATGAAAAATCTCGTTTTAATTTTTATCCATATGAATTGTCATCTTACAAAATATAAATGCAAGTGCAAGACTATATCTTCATGTAAATATTTTCAATAAAAATGAATAAAACATCCTTTCAGCATTTGCTGGATTAACTCTAATAACCCTAAATTATTTTATTTGCTTTCAGGTCATTAGGGACATTGCCTCATTACTTTCACAAGATAACATTCTATTTTGCAGAATTGAAAATGTATTCAGACAATAGGTTACTCTGAACTTTATAGGAGAATCTTAAAATTTTTGAAATCTCAGGTTCTTATTTCTTATTATTTTTTATTTTTTTACTTATTTTATTTAAATTCAATTATTTAACACATAGTACATCATTAGTTTCAGATGTAGAGTTCAGTAGTTCATCAGTTGCATATAATACCCAGTGCTCATTACATCATGTGGCCTCTTTAATGCCCATCACTAAGTTACCACATCCGCCTCCACCACCCCTCCAACAATCCTGTTTGTTTTCTGTAGTTAAGAGTCTTTTATGGTTTGTCTCCCTCCCTGATTTCGACTTATTTTATTTTTCCCTCCCTTCCCTGTGATCCTGTTTTGTTCCTTAAATTCTTTTTTTTTAAAGATTTTATTTATTTTTTTATTTATTCATGAGAGACAGAGAGAGAGAGAGAGGCAGAGGGAGAAGCAGGCTCCCAAGGAGCAGGGAGCCCGATGTGGGACTTGATCCCAGGACCCTGAGATCAGGACCTGAGCCGAAGGCAGACACTTAACCATCTGAACCACCCAGGCGCCCCTGTTCCTTAAATTCTACATATGAGTGATCAGATGATAATTGTCCTTCTATGATTGATTTATTTCACTCAACATAATTCCCTCCAGTTCCATCCATGTTGATGTAAATTATAAGATTTCATCCTTTTTTTGTTGGCTGAGTAATATTCCATTGTACATATGAACCACATCTTCTTTATCCATTCATCTGTTGATGGACATCTGGGCTCTTTCCATAGTTTGGCTATTGTGGACATTGCTGCTCTAAACATTGGGTTGCAGGTGACCCTTTGGGTCACTACATTTGTATCTTTGGGGTAAATATCCAGTAGTGCAATTGCTGCATTGTAGGGTAGCTCTATTTTCAACTTTTTGAGGATTCTCCGTACTGTTTTCCAGAGTGGCTGTACCAGCTTGCATTCCCACCAACAGTGTAAAAGGGTTCCCCTTACTCTACATCCTTGCCAACACTTGTTGTTTCCTGACTTGTTCATTTTAGCCATTCTGACTTGTGTGAGGCAGTGTCTCACTGTGGTTTCGATTTGTATTTCCCTAATGCCAGGTGATGTGGAGCCTTTTTTCATGTGTCTGTGGCCAATTGTATGTCTTCTTTGGAGAAATGTCTGTTCATGTCTTCTGCTCATTTCTTGACTAGATTTTTTGTTTTTTTTTGGGGGGGGGTGTTGAGTTTGATAAGTTCATTATAGATCTTGGATACCAGCCAAGTATCTGACATATCTGATATGTCATTTGCAAATATCTTTGCCCATTCCGTAGGTTGCCTTTTATTTTTGTTGACTGTTTCCTTTGCTGTGAAGATGCTTTTTATCTTGATGAAGCCCCAAAAGTTCATTTTTGCTTTTGTTTTTCTTGCCTTTGGAGACATGTCTAGCAAGAAGTTTCTGTGTCCGAGGTGAAAGTGGTTGTTGTCTGCATTCTCCTCTAAGGTTTTGATGGATTCCTATCTCACATTTAGGTCTTTCATCCATTTTGAGTTTATTTTTGTGTATGGTGTAAGAGAATGGTCCAGTCCCATTCTTCTGCATGTAGCTGTCCAATTTTCCTAGCACCATTCATTGAAGAGACTGTCTTTTTTCCATTGGATATTCTTTCCTGCTTTGTCGAAAATTAGTTGACCATAGAGTTGAGGGTCCATTTCTGGGCTCTCGATTCTGTTCATTGATTTATGTGTCTGGTTTTATACCAGTACCATGCTGTCTTGATGGTCACAGCTTTGTAATATAACTTGAAGTGAGGCATTGTGATTCTCCCAGCTTTGGTTTTCTTTCTCAGCATTCCTCCAGCTATTTGGGATCTTTTCCGGTTCCATACATATTTTAGGATTGTTTGTTCCAGCTCTGTGAAAAATGTTGATGGTATTTTGATAGGGATTGCATTAAATGTGTAGATTGCTGTGGGTAGCATAGACATTTTAACAATTTTATTCTTCTAATCCATGAGCATGGGATGTTTTTCTCTTTGTGTCTTCCTCAATTTCTTTCATAAGTGTTCTGTAGCTTTTAGGGTACAGATCCTTTACCTCTTTGGTTAGGTGTATTCCTAGGTATCCTATGGTTTTGGGTGCAATTGTAAATGGGGTCAATTCCTTAATTTCTCTTTCTTCTGTCTGATTGTTAGTGTATAGAAATGCAACTGATTTCTGTGCATTGATTTTGTATCCTGCCATATTGCTGAATTGCTGTATGAGTTCTAGCAAGTTCGGAGTGGAGTCTTTTGGGTTTTCCATATAGAGTATCATGTCATCTGCCAGGAGTGAGACTTTGACTTCTTTGTTGCCAATTTGAATGCCTTTTATTTCTTTTTGCTCTCTGATTGCTGAGGCTATTTTTGCTCTCTGATTGCTGAGGCTAGGACTTCTAGTACTGTGTTGAACAACAGCAGTGAGAATGGGCATCCCTGTTGTGTTCCTGACTTTAAAGGTAAAGCTCTCAGTTTTTCCCCGTTGAGAATGATATTCACTGTGGCCTTTTTGTAGATGGCTTTTATGGTATTGAGGTATGTTCCCTCTATCCCCATACTGTGGAGAGTTTTAATCAAGAAAGGATGCTATATTTTGTCAAATGCTTTTTCTGCATCAATTGAGAGGATCATATGGTTCTTGTCCTTTCTTTTATTAATGTGATCTATCACGTTGATTGATTTGTGAATGTTGAACCACCATTGCATCCCAGGAATAAATCCCACTTGGTCATGGTGAATAATCCTTTTAATGTACTGTTGGATTCTATTGGCTAGTATCTGGGTATTTTGACATCCATGTTCATCAGGGATACTGGTCTGTAATTCTCCTTTTTGATGGGGTCTTTGGTTTTGGGATCAAGGTAATGCTGGCCTCATAGAACGAGTTTGGAAGTTTTCCTTCCATTTCTATTTTTTGAAATAGCTTTAGTAGAATAGGTATTATTTCTTCTTTAAATGTTTGGTAGGATTCCCCTGGGAAGCCATTTGGCCCAGGACTCTTATTTTTTGGAAGGTTTTTTTTTTTTTTTTTGGTTTTGTTTTGTTCTGTTTTTTGATTACTGCTTTAATTTCCTTGCTGTTTATTGATCTCTTCAGGTTTTCTGTTTCTTCCTGTTTTAATTTTGGTAGTTTCTAACTTTCCAGGCATGCATCTATTTCTTCCAGATTGCCTAATTTGTTGGCATATAGTTGCTCATAATAAGTTCTTAAAATTGTATTTCCTGGGTGTTGGTCATGATCTCTCCCCTTTCATTTATGATTTTATTAATTTGGGCCCTTTCTCTTTTCTTTTGGATAAATCTGGCTAGAGTTTTATCTATCTTACTAATTCTTTCAAAGAACCAGCTTCTAGTTTCATTGAACTGTCCTACTGTTTTTTTTGTTTCAATTTCACTGATTTCTGCCCTAATCTTTATTATTTCTCTTCTACTGCTTGGCTTAGGCTTTATTTGTTGTTCTTTCTCCAGCTCTTGTGTATTTGAGATTTTTCTAATTTTTTGAGAGAGGCTTATATTGCAATGTACTTCCCTCTTAGGACTGCCTTTGTTGTATCCCAAAGGTTTTGAACAGATGTGTTTTCATTTTCATTAGTTTCCATGTAGTTTTTAAACTCTTCTTTAATTTTCTGGTTGACCCCTTCATTCTTTAGTAGGATGCTCTTTAACTTCCAATTGTTTGCATTCTTTCCAAATTTCCTCTCATGATTGAATTCAAGTTTCAAAGCATTGTGATCTGAAAATATGTAGGGAATGATCCCAATCTTTTGGAATCTGTTGAGACCTGATTTATGACTCAGTATGTGATCTATTCTGGAGAATATTCCATGTGCATTCTGTTGCTTTAGGATGGAATGCTCTAGTATATCTGTGAAGTCCATCTAGTCCAGTGCGTCATTCAAATTTCTTGTTTCCTTTTTGGTCTTCTGCTTAGATGATCTGTCCATTGTTGTGAGTGGGGTGTTAAAGTCCCCTACTATTATTGTATTATTGTCAATGTATTTCTTTAATTTTGTTAGTAATTGGTTTATATAATTGGCTGCTCCCAAGGTAGGGGCATAAACATTTATGATTGTTAGATCTTCTTGTTGGACAGACCCTTTAAGTATGATATAGTGTCCCTCTTCATCTCTTATTACAATCTTTGGTTTAAAATCTGTCTGATTTAAGGATTGCTACCTCTGCTTTCTTTTGATGTCCACTCACCACAGCTTATTGAGGGGTCTGCAGTCTTTCTGACTTTCTCCCTCTTTCTGACTTTGCTCCCTGAACTGGGCTTCCCCCACTTCCCAGCCCTGTGCCCCCCGACCCCAGTCCCCCAGTTCAGGGCTCTGAACCTTGCTTCTGCCAAATTCACTCACTCCAAATGTGCGGATTGTTTCTATACTCCTCTGATCCTTTTCCTACTTGTTCAAAATAGTTGAAGGTTGATCTAATTGTACTCAAAGGACAAGGCAAGTCCAGGGTCTCTCTACTACTCTGCCAGCTTGGAACCTCCTCAAAGTGTTTTCTCAGGTTCTTATTCTTAAAGCAAATGTCCTTCTCACCTACTTTAGATCAGATCATTGAGAAAAGATCCTATGTTTTCATGGTTATGAACATCAACTTTGGAGTCAGTTTATAATCAGGTTTATACCCTAGTTCTACTATTTATTAGTCATGATACCTTGGGCACATTACTTAACCTTTACGATGTCTCATTTTGTTCAGGTAGTTTTATAATAATGCTTCCAACCTATAAGTGTTGCTGTGAGGATTAATGAAATCAGGAAAACATTAGAACAGTAACTTACATAGTAAGAGTTAAATATTCTTATAAAAAATCTCTGTAAGGGAAATAGATATCCCAAGAACTGAGGTATGCCCAGAGTGGAAATCATAAGAGAAATAATTCATATTTGTTGGACAATGAATGTATGGCACATGGAACTCCCTGCTTCAGGGTAGAGATTTTAAAAACAGAGGGCATGCTGCTACCCTTGACACACATTAAGCAGATTGAAACTGCAAATATTCTAACACATGTAAGTATCCACTGTCCTAAGCTCTTACTAGAATGAAATGTTTAGAGGCTGGGAGAGTCCTGGGAGACCACTGAAAATCTCTATAATGGATTTATATAAATAGTCCTATTACTGTTCCAGGGCTGTCAGTCTCAGGAACAGTATGAGACAACACCATCTACCTTGCTGCATCTGAATTTCCCACAAAATTCTGATTTCAATATTCACTTTAACAACATCTGTTTAGGTGGCATCTGATGATTCTTCTGGCAAGTATTCTCCATTCTTCTAGTAATGACCTCCTCCCTTCTGCTTGGCATGTAGATGAACTAGTCAGTCAAGACGTCCCATTCTTCTCTTGCCAAGGGTTCAACCAGGACCCCCTGGATCAGCATGTATTTCTGACTTAGTTACGAATAAAAACCTAGAGCATAAATTTAGAGCCCTCTGGAATTTTGCCATGGTCCTCAGACCTGAGTAAAATGAGTTGCTGCTGCAATTACTAGCATTCTGCTGTCCAGTACAAAGGGGAGGGATTTCTTCTCCCTCCTCTCTAGCCCCACTTCGTGGTTGTTCCCCCATGTGCCAGCCTCAGACTGGGGTGGGTCCAAGGGAGCAGCATTAGAGACTGCAGAGAGTCCAGGCCAACTCCTCTAAAGGTTGTTCAGGTCTGGGCCTGAGTCCTAGGGCCCGGGTCAGCTCACTTCACCAATCAGTGCTCCCAGGGCACTTTTCACACAAACACTACCTAATTAGATAAGATATTTTACAAGCTGAAAAGTCTGTGGGGATATTGCTTTTTCAGACACACTGGGGAGAAAATCAGTGTGTGTGTGTGTGTGTGTGTGTGTTTTAATACCTTGCTTTCCTCCTAGGCCAAATCAACTCACCCATGACCCACGTCATAAGTTCTGTCTGAAAGCCCCATCTATCTGCTTCCCACAAAACAGGCGCCCTTTTTGATGGGGACTTTTCTGAGTATCTTTAGCAAAACAGCATTTAAATTTACATACAACTGTGAATTTAAGAGTTATACCATCTTTCCGTTAGAACTACACCACTAGTACTATAGTTTATCAGAGTTAGAATTTAAAACATTGAAAATATTTAATAAAGCCAAAGGATACTGGGGGGCGGAGCAAGATGGTGGAGGAGTAGGAGACCTAGATTTCGTCTGGTCTCAGGAATTCAGCTGAATGGGGATCAAACCATTCTGAACACCTATGAACTCAACAGGAGATCGAAGAGGAGAGTAGCAACAACTATCTGAACAGAGAAGCGACCACTTACTGGAAGGTAGGACGTGCGGAGAAGTGAATCCGAGGCGATATTCGGGAGGATAGACGGCGGGGGAGGGGCCTCCGCCGGCCGCTTCTGGCAAGTGCTAGAGCCGCGGAGCACAAAATCGGACCTTTTAGAAGTCGGCTCCGCTGAGGGACGTCGCTCCAGTGGCTAAGCGGGGGTGGAACCCTCGCGGGACAGTGGGGTCTCAGGACCCTTGGGGTCACAGAAAGACCGGGGGAGCCTGAGTGCACCAGAGCTCCCAGGTATCGGAGCGGGGAAGCCGGCTGCAGAGACGGACTGGAGCCACGGGCTCTCAGCTCGGGGTTGCCATAAACTGTGATCCGCGGCCCAGTCGGGCCACTGCTCCTGCAGCAGGGACCCAACAACCGGCAAATCCGGGGAGACTCCCCTTCCTTCCCAGGGAGGAGCGGCGCGGGAACGCACCGCAGGGATCTGCTGGGTTTGGAGACTCCACACAGGATCGGGTGCCAGAGATACAAACGCTCGGTCACAGGCCGGGTGAGCACAGAGAGCAGCCGGAGACCAGGGACAAGGGAGTGACTGCTTTTCTCTGGGGGCGCACTGAGGAGCGGGGCCCCGAGTTCTCAGCTCCTCCGGGTGGAGATTGGGAGGCCACCATTTTTGCCCTGGTCCTCCAAGGCTGTACAGAGAGCTTGCAGGGAACAAAACCTCCTGAGATCAAACCTGAGCAGCTTGCTTAGCCCGGTCCGACAAGGGCAGGGCAATTCAGCCTCCGGCAAAGACATTTGGAAACCACAGCAACAGGCCCCTCCCCCAGAAGATCAGCAAGAACAGCCAGCAAGCCAAGACCAAGTTTACCGATCAAGGAGAACGGGAGAACTCCAGCGCTAGGGGAATACTGCACATAGAATTCATGGCTTTTTTTTACCATGATTCATTAGTTCATCAAAGTTAATTTTTGTTAACTGTTTTTTTTTCTTTTTCTTTTTCCCTTTTTCAACCAACATCTTATCAATCTCTTTTAAAAAAAAAAAAAAACATTTTTTATTTTTCATTTTTAGAGTCATATTTTATCCCTTCATAGTAGTTACCCTTATTTTTGGCATATATATATAAGTTGTTCTCTCTTTAAAATTTTGAGATACAGTTTCTTCTAACAGATAAAAATATACCCTAAATCACTAGTGTATGGTTCTGTTCTAGTCTCCTGCCTGATCACATTCTCTCCCTTTTTTCTTTTTTTTTTTTAAATCTTCTTTCTTTTTTCAAACAACTTCTTATCAAGTCCGTTTATAAAATCTTTTATAATTTTCATCTTTACAGTCATCTTCTATCCCTTCATTGTATCAACCCTTATTTTGTACATATATGTCTTTCTTCCTTTAAAATTTTAGGAGGCACTTTTTTCTAACAGACCAAAATACGCCCAAAATCTAGTGTGTGGCACTGATCTATGCACTAGCCTGATCATATTTGATCACATTCTGCTTTTTTTGTATTGTTCTGTTTTTGTTTTTATCTTTCTTTTCTTTTCTTTTTTTCTCTTTCTTTTTTCTTTCTTTCCCTTTCTTTTCCCCTGGTTTCAGGTCTTTTCTGATTTGTATACAGTATATTTGCTGGGGACGTTGTAAACCTGTTAGCATTTTGTTCTCTCATTCATCTATTCTCCTCTGGACAAAATGACAAGACGAAAAAAATCACCTCAGCAAAAAGAACAAGAGGTAGTACCGTCAGCCAGGGACCTACTCAATACGGACATTAGTACGATGTCGGACCTAGAGTTCAGAATCATGACTTTAAAGATACTAGCTGGGCTTGAAAAAAGCGTGGAAGTTATTAGAGAAACCCTTTCTGGAGAAATAAAAGAACTAAAATCTAACCAAGTCGAAATCAAAAAGGCTATTGATGAGGTGCAATCAAAAATGGGGGCACTAACTGCTAGGATAAATGAGGCAGAAGAGAGAATCAGTGATATAGAAGACCAAATGATGGAAAATAAAGAGGCTGAGAAAAAGAGGGAGAAACAACTACAGGATCACGAGGGCAGAATTCGAGAGATAAGTGATTCGATAAGACGAAACAACATTAGAATAATTGGGATCCCAGAAGAAGAAGAAAGAGAGAGAGGGGCAGAAGGTATATTGGAGCAAATAATAGCAGAGAACTTCCCTAGTGTGAGGAAGGAAACAGGCATCAAAATCCAGGAGGCACAGAGAACCCCTCTCAAAATCAATAAAAATAGGTCAACACCCCGACATCTAATAGTAAAACTTACAAGTCTCAGAGACAAAGAGAAAATCCTGAAAGCAGCTCGGGAGAAGAGATATGTAACCTATAATGCTAAAAATATTAGATTGGCAACAGACCTATCCACAGAGACCTGGCAGGCCAGAAAGGACTGGCAAGATATCTTCAGAGCACTAAATGAGAAAAATATGCAGCCAAGAATAGTATATCCAGCTAGGCTGTCATTGAAAATAGAAGGAGAGATAAAAAGCTTCCAGAACAAACAAAAACTAAAGGAATTTGCAAACATGAAACCAGCCCACCAAGAAATATTGAAAGGGGTCCTCTAAGCAAAGAGAGAGCCTAAAAGCACCAAAGATCAGAAAGGAACACAGACAACATACAGTAACAGTCACCTTACAGGCAATACAATGGCACTAAATTCATACCTTTCAATAGTTACCCTGAATGTAAATGGGCTCAATGCCCCAATCAAAAGACACAGGCTATCAGATTGGATTAAAAAACAAGACCCATCCCTATGCTGTCTGCAAGAGATTCAATTTAGACCCAAAGACACCCCCAGATTGAAAGTGAGGGGGTGGAATACCATTTACCATGCTAATGGACAACAAAAGAAAGCTGGGGTGGCAATCCTTATATCAGACAAACTAGATTTTAAAACAAAGACTGTAATAAGAGATGAGGAAGGACACTATATCCTACTTAAAGGGTCTATCGAACAAGAAGATCTAACAATTGTAAATATCTATGCCCCGAACATGGGAGCAGCCAATTATATAAGGCAATTAATAACAAAAGCAAAGAAACACATTGACAACAATACAATAATAGTGGGGGACTTTAACACCCCCCTGACTGAAATGGACAGATCATCTAAGCAAAAGATCAACAAGGAAATAAAGACTTTAAATGACACACTGGACCAAATGGACGTCACAGGCATATTCAGAACATTCCATCCCAAAGCAACGGAATACACATTCTTCTCTAGTGCCCATGGAACATTCTCCAGAATTGATCACATCCTAGGTCACAAATCAGGTCTCAACCAGTACCAAAAGATTGAGATGATTCCCTGCATATTTTCAGACCACAATGCTTTGAAACTAGAACTCAGTCACAAGAGGAAAGTCGGAAAGAACTCAAATACATGGAGGCTAAAGAGCATCCTACTAAAGAATGAATGGGTCAACCAGGAAATTAAAGAAGAATTTAGAAAATTCATGGAAACCAATGAAAATGAAAACACAACTGTCCAAAATCTTTGGGATACAGCAAAGGCAGTCCTGAGAGGAAAGTATATAGCAATACAAGCCTTTCTCAAGAAACAAGAAAGGTCTCAAATACACAATCTAACCCTACACCTAAAGGAGCTGGAGAAAGAACAGCAAATAAAGCCTAAACCCAGCAGGAGAAGAGAAATAATAAAGATCAGAGCAGAAATCAATGAAATAGAAACCAAAAGAACAGTAGAACAGATCCACGAAACTAGGAGCTGGTTCTTTGAAAGAATTAACAAGATTGATAAACCCCTGGCCAGACTTATCAAAAAGAAATGACCCAAATCAACAAAATCATGAATGAAAGAGGAGAGATCACAACAAACACCAAAGAAATACAAACAATTATAAGAACATATTATGAGGAACTATATGCCAGCAAATTAGATAACCTGGAAGAAATGGGTGCATTCCTAGAGATGTATCAACTACCAAAACTGAACCAGGAAGAAATAGAAAACTTGAACAGACCTATAACCACTAAGGAAATTGAAGCAGTCATCAAAAATCTCCCAGGAAACAAAAGCCCAGGGCCAGATGGCTTCCCAGGGGAATTCTATTAGACATTTAAAGAAGAATTAATACCTATTCTCCTGAAACTGTTCCAAAAAATAGAAATGGAAGGAAAACTTCCAAATTCATTTTGTGAGGCCACCATTACCTTGATCCCAAAACCAGACAAAGATCCCATCAAAAAGGAGAATTACAGACCAATATCCTTGATGAACATGGATGCAAAAATTCTCACCAAAATACTAGCCAATAGGATCCAACAGTACATTAAAAGGATTATTCACCACGACCAAGTGGGATTTATCCCTGGGCTGCAAGGATGGTTCAACATCCGCAAATCAATCAACGTGATACAATACATTAACAAAAGAAAGAACAAGAATCATATGATCCTCTCAATAGATGCAGAAAAAGCATTTGACAAAGTACAGCATCCTTTCTTGATCAAAACTCTTCAGAGTATAGGGATAGAGGGTACATACCTCAATATCATAAAAGCCATCTACGAAAAACCTACAGCGAATATCATTCTCAATGGGGAAAGGCTGAGAGCTTTTCCCCTAAGGTCAGGAACGTGGCAGGGATGTCCACTCTCACCACTGCTATTCAACATAGTATTAGAAGTCCTAGCCCCAGCAATCAGACAACAAAAAGAAATCAAAGGCATCCAAATCGGCAAAGAGGAAGTCAAACTCTCACTCTTTGCAGATGATATGACACTTTATGTGGAAAACCCAAAAGACTCCACCCCAAAACTGCTAGACCTCATACAGGAATTCAGTCAAGTAGCAGGCTATAAAATCAATGCACAGAAATCAGTGGCATTCCTATACACCAACAACAAGACAGAAGAGAGACAAATCAAGGAGTCGATCCCATTCACAATTGCACCCAAAACCATAAGGTACCTAGGAATAAATTTAACCAAAGAGGCAAAGGATCTGTACTCAGAAAACTATAAAATACTCAGGAAAGAAATTGAAGAAGACACAAAGAAATGGAAAAAAGTTCCATGCTCATGGATTGGAAGAACCAACATTGTGAAGATGTCAATGCTACCTAGAGCAATCTACACATTAAATGCAATCCCCATCAAAATACCATCCACTTTTTTCAAAGAAATGGAACAAATAATCCTAAAATTTGTATGGAACCAGAAGAGACCCCGAATAGCCAGAGGAATATTGAAAAAGAAAAGCAAAGCTGGCGGCATCACAATTCCGGACTTCCAGCTCTATTACAAAGCTGTCATCATCAAGACAGTATGGTTCTGGCACAAAAACAGACACAGAGATCAATGGAACAGAATCGAGAGCCCAGAAATGGACCCTCAACTCTATGGTCAACTTATCTTTGACAAAGCAGGAAAGAATGTCCAGTGGAAAAATGACAGTCTCTTCAACAAATGGTGTTGGGAAAATTGGACAGCCACATGCAGAAGAATGAAACTGGACCATTTCCTTACACCACACACAAAAATAGACTCCAAATGGTTGAAAGACCTAAACGTGAGACAGGAGTCCATCCAAATCCTAAAGGAGAACACAGGTAGCAACCTCTTCGACCTCCGCCGCAGCAACTTCTTCCTAGAAACATCACCAAAGGCACAGGAAGCCAGGGCAAAAATGAACTATTGGGACTTCATCAAGATAAAAAGCTTTTGCACAGCAAAAGAAACAGTCCACAAAACCAAAAGACAACCGACAGAATGGGAGAAAATATTTGCAAATGACATATCAGATAAAGGGCTAGTATCCAAAATGTATAAAGAACTTATCAAACTCCACACCCAAAGAACAAATAATCCAATCAAGAAATGGGCAGAAGACATGAACAGACATTTTTTCAAAGAAGACATCCAAATGGCCAACAGGCACATGAAAAAGTGCTCAACATCGCTCGGCATCAGGGAAATCCAAATCAAAACCTCAATGAGATACCACCGCACACCCATCAGAATGGCTAAAATTAACAAGTCAGGGAACGACAGATGTTGGCGGGGATGTGGAGAAAGGGGAACCCTCCTACACCGTTGGTGGGAATGCAAGCTGGTGCAACCCCTCTGGAAAACAGTATGGAGGTTCCTCAAACAGTTGAAATTAGAGCTACCATTCGATCCAGCAATTGCACTACTGGGTATTTACCCCAAAGATACAAATGTAGGGACCCGAAGGGGTACGTGCACCCCAATGTTTATAGCAGCAATGTCCACAAAAGCCAAACTGTGGAAAGAGCCAAGATGTCCATCGACAGATGAATGGATAAAGAAGAGGTGGTATATATACACAATGGAATATTATTCAGCCATCAAAAGGAATGAGATCTTGCCATTTGCAACGACGTGGATGGAACTGGAGGGTGTTATGCTGAGTGAAATAAGTCAATCAGAGAAAGACATGTATCATATGACCTCACTGATATGAGGAATTCTTAATCTCAGGAACAAACTGAGGGTTGCTGGAGTGGTCGGGGGTGGGAGGGATGTGGTGGCTGGGTGATAGACATTGGGGAAGATATGTGCTACGGTGAGCGCTGTGAATTGTGTAAGACTGTTGAATCACAGATCTGTACTTCTGAAACAAATAACGCAACATATTTTAAGAAAAAAGAAAAAGAAGAAGATAGCAGGAGAGGAAGAATGAAGGGGAGTAAGTCAGAGGGGAGACGAACCAGGAGAGATGATGGACTCTGAAAAACAAACTGAGGTTTCTAGAGGGGAGGCGGGTGGGGGGATGGGTTGGCCTGGTGATGGGTATTAAGGAGGGCACATTCTGCAAGGAGCACTGGGTGTTATGAACAAACAATGAATCATGGAACACTACACCAAAACAAATGATGTAATATATGGTGATTAACATAACAATAAAAAATTAAAAAAAAAAGCCAAAGGATACTGACTTTCAATTTATTCTGTAAATATAATTTTGAACACATTCTTGGCATCAGTCTCTGTGCTGAAATTAGGGCAGGCAGGGTGGCAGGGCAGAGTGAGTGATTAATATAATAGAGTTTCTACCCCAAGGAGCTCATACTCATGCAGGGAGTCCAATCCATGCATGATTAGCTATAATACAGAGGATCCCTTTAATGTTTGCTTCATCCTACTAGGTTTTATAAAAGGAATACAATAACCATGTGTAGAGAAGACAGTGTCTTGGATATTGTAAAGGCCTAAGGAGAAACTGTGAGACAAATGCAAATCCTATTCCGAATTCCAGTAGTATAAATGAAAATTAGGGGAAAACAACACTATATTTATCAAACATCTGGAGAGGAAATAATTTTTATGTCAAGTAAAAGAAAAAAGCAGATCATAAATGAAAACATTTACAAATGGAACTACTTAACATGATTTTTAAAATATTTCAAATATATGAAAAATTTTATTTTTTATTTTTTTATTAAGATTTTATTTATTTATTTGAGAGAGATAGAGAGAGAGCATGCCTGAGCAGGGGTGAGGGGCAGAGGCAAAGGGAGAAGCAGGACTTCCCACTGAACAGGGAGCCCTGTTGTGGACTTAATCCCCGAAGGCAGACACCTAACTGACTAAGCCACCCAGGTGCCCTTTTTTAAGTTTTTTTTTTTTTTTAAGATTTTATTTATTTGTTTGAGAGAGAGGGAGAGAGAACAAACATGAAAAATTTTAAACCACCAAAATAAAAATACAGACTACAGACTGAGAAAATAATGTAGCAATTATGATCAACAAAGAATTAACAGTTTTTATTTTATTATTTTAAAGATTTTATTTATTTATTTGAGAGAAGAAAATGAGGGAGAGAGAAAGAGAAGGAGCAGGGGTGGGGGCAGAGGGAGAGGGAGACGTAGACTCCCCGCCGAGCAGGAAGCCTGATGCTGATACGGGGCTCAATCTCGGGACTCCAGGATCCTGACCTGAGCTGAAGGCAGACGCTTAATGACTGAGCCACCCGGGCACCCCAAGATACAAGTCGTTTTATTTTTTTAATTTATTTTTATTTTATTTTATTATGTTATGTTAATCACCATACATTACATCATTAGTTTTTTTTAAGATTTTATTTATTTATTTGAGAGAGAGAGAGAGAATGAGAGAGAGAGAGCACGAGAGGGAAGAGGGTGAGAGGGAGAAGCAGACTCCCTGCCGAGCAGGGAGCCCAATGTGGGACTCGATCCCGGGACTCCAGGATCATGACCTGAGCCGAAGGCAGTCGCTTAACCAACTGAGCCACCCAGGTGCCCCACATCATTAGTTTTTGATGTAGTGTTCCATGACTCATTGTTTGTGTATAACACCCAGTGCTCCATTCAATATGTGCCCTCTTTAATACCCATCACCAGGCTAACCCATCTATTCATGTGACTAAAGGTACATATATGAAAAAATACAGTTGGAATGCTGCTCATTGTTCTTTATCCCAGTTTTCTAATTTGTAAAATGGAGAAAAAGAAGTGTATTACTTTCAATATTCGTTCATTATTTAATTTATTTTTCCAAGTTTTCTCTTTTCCCCAAATTTCTGTTACGGTATTGCTTATGCTTTTGAAATGCAAATATGTAAAATAAGTCTTCAAAGTAAATAAAACAAAAGCCACTTATAGTAAACATAGATTATTATAAAAGAGGGGGAAGTGTAGCAGGAAAGTCTGAGATCAGGACTAGTCACAGTTCAGGGGATGGTAATAGAAGAGCTGGCAGTCCAGGGCAGGGACCACCAATACAACTTAAGGCATTAGCCATGCCTGGGTTTGAAGCATAGGCTAGGAGGAGCTAGCTGTAAGAATGTGACCCAAGTCAGGGCTGGTGGCAAGGTGTTCAGGTCAGTTGAGGGTGGTACAACATGATTTATCCGAGAAGGACATCCTGAACAATGAGATTCCTACTTGTGATTTATCTCTTCCATAGCTGCATTTTCCATGAAATATTCTGCATCCCCAGTGAAGTTTCTTTCTGCACTTGAATCTAAACAGTAGGCTGTACAGTAATGGAAGCATGGGGGTAAATTAGTACTGGGGAAGGCACCACAGAGAGAACAGGAAAGACCAAGACTTGTAAGATAAAACTGAGATCTATCAGTAGTCAAAGAGCTGGGTAGTAGAGCTGCCTGCATTGCACAATACTCAGAAACCATGCAGTGTTGTGAACAGTGTGCTCCTATTTCAGAATTACTGGAGTGGCTTTCTAAAAATGCAGGTTACTGTGGTCCCAATAGTTTATTTTTGCTTTTGTTTCCCTTGCCTCAGGAAACATATCTAGAAAAATGTTGCTATGGCTGATGTCAAAGAAATTACTGCCTGTGTTAACATTTCTTTAAATGAGGTTTTATGGTTTTAGGTCTCACACGTAGGTCTTAATCCATTTTGGGTTTATTTCTGTGTATGGTGTAAGAAAGTGGTCTAGTTTCATTCTTTTGCATGTTGCTGTCCAGTTTTCCCAGCACCATTTATTGAAGAGACTGTCTTTTCCCCATCGTATATTCTTGTCTCCTTTGTCATAGATTGATTGACCATATAAGTGTGGAGAAAAAGGAACCCTCATGCTCTGTTGGTATAGCCACTGAGGAAAACAGTATGGAGGTTCCTCAAAAAATTAAAATTGAAATGCCATATGATCTAGTCATTCCACTACTGGGTATTTACCCAAAGAAAACAAAAATGCTATTTAGAAAATATATATGCACCCCTGTTTATTGTAGCATTATTTACAATAGCCAAGACATGGAAGGAAACCAAATGTCCATCTATAGATGAATGGTTAAAGAAGAGGTGGTATATATGATAAAGAAGAGCTGGTAATCCGTGTCTAATATATATATATTTTTACTTTGAAGCCATATACATATATACATACATATAAATAATGAGATCTTGCCATTTGTGTCAACATGGGTAGACCTAGAGAGTGTTATGCTAAGTGAAATAAGTTAGACGAAAACCATGCTATATGATTTTGCTTATATGTGGATTCTAAAAAACAAAACAAATGAATAAACAAACAGAAAAGCAGAATCAGAACCTATAAATACACAGAGCAAACTGATGATTGCCAGAGGGGAGGAGGATGGGTGGTTGGGTATAGGTGAAGGGGAGCGGGCGATACAAGCTTGCAGTTATGGAATGAATAACTCACAGGAATAAAAGGTACAGCGCAGGGAATATAATCAATGGTATTGTAATGGCATTGTATGGTGACAGATGGTAGCTCCATTGTGGTGAGCATAGCATAAGGTATAGAGTTGTTGAATCACTATATTATGCACCTGAAACTAATGTAACTTTGTGTGTCAACTATACTCAAGAAACAGAAAAAAAAAAAAAGGAAAAAAGAATCTAAATAAGTTAAAAGAAATAAAAGCAGATTGGGAACCTCATCCAGAACCACTGAATCCCAGTCCAAAGATATGCATTTTATGCATATTTTCAACATGATTCTCATGCACTTTATAGTTTGAGAACCCTTCAAATATCAGCATATTTAAGAATCATCAAGAAACTGAGGCACTGTGCTTGGGGTACTGTCAAGTTATCTGCATTTTTAGCAAGCATCTTGGGGCTTTGAGGCAGGTGGTTCACATATTGGATTTAGGGAAACGGTGTTACAGGTTGTTTGAATAAAGTTAAAAATTGGCAGGAAAAAAAAGAAGCACATGACCTGACTCTGATAGATAGATCCTAAGCACAGCATCAGAATGGCATCTAATTCCTTGTTTGTTTGCTTGTTTGATACTCTAGTCCTGGTGAATTCAATATTTAAATAAACACAATATGAAAACTTTGTGAGAGAATCTTGTCCTTTCCTATTCCTGCACCATCCTTACTGGTTATCATGTAGGTTGTGAACATGCAAAGGAGTGACTTTTGTGAGCTCACTTCTTGAATGTGAGAAGTGATTTCACCCAATTGAGCCTCCCGGAACTCTCACTGGTGGCTGCAGCTAATGCCTGAGTTAGTCGAGGTGTCAAACACCCCCCTTCCATCTGGCTATGCCTGTAAGACTGGAAATTAGAGTAAAGTGGGAAGGTACTAGGCTCCCAGAGTTCAATAAATACAAAGAAGAAAGAAAAAAGAAAGTTGAGTTCTCTCACGTCTCTGGAGGGAACTTGTACAAGTGAGTATATCGGTTCTGAGCTATATGTGGACCTTGATTGTCATTTGTTTGAAGGCAGGCTTGCTGGTGATGGAGATTCAGGGCAACCTGCATCCCAAGACTCTCACAGGGAAAACTTTGGATTTAAAGAAATGTAACAAAGTGGTAATTCAGACTGTGGACAGAAATGTGACATGGGGGAGGGGAGGCGGTGGGGGTGGGTAGGCCTCTTTCCTACACTCCTCAACACACATGAACGTTCATACACATTTTAGTTGTTCTGTTATTCTTTCTCTAGAAGACAGGAAAGCAGATACAAAGTAGATACAAAGTGGAACCAGTCTTTTTGGCCTAGGACAATAGGATGTGGGGCTATATAAACTTTTTGGCTACTTTCACTGATTTTGTTTGAGAAATTTTATTTTTAAATTATTTGTTAGCTACTTTCATTGATTTTGCTTGAGAAGTAGTTTTGTTCTGTTTTAGTCTTTGATTACCATTTCCTATTTGGTCCTTCCTAAATTTTTAGTAACTTAAAATACGGTCATCTGTCTTAGAGGGAATAGAAGGAACGGCAGCGTTTTCCTAAAATATCGTTTAGCTTCACATGTTCCAGGGAAGTAAGACCTTCGAGGGGCTTGGGCGTGCTGGTTGCAGCAGGATCAAAAGAAGAGAACCCAGAAAGGGAAGTGAGATGAGAAGAAAAAGTTGCGGATGCTTTTTATAAGAAATGCTCCCTCCGCCTCCAGCAAGAGGCTCCTGCCAGAATTTTATTTGCTGAAAACTTGGATGGCTTTTAAATTCTGTTTTAATAAGGTTGATTGATTATCTACTTTTAATCCTAATTCATTGTTTTTATGCTTGTTTTTTGTTTGTTTTTGCTTAACAAAGCCACTCAATTGCAGAAGCAATAGGGACTCACATCCGTGGTGTACTGAGGCCCTGTGTGTGCTCCCCTCCCTCCTTGGCCCCCAGGCTGCAACTGCAAGGGAGGAGCAGGTATTTGGCCTCAGGCCCAGTTGCTTTCCTTCTGCTGTCAACAAGTGTTTTCTTCTCTCCTCAGATGATTTTATTTTCTTACCCTGTTGTCTCAAGTCGCACTAATTAACAGTCTTTTTGGTGAAGGCCGAGGTGAAAATAACCTCTCAACCTTCAACCTTTCATAGCTTGTAAATGATCTTCCCTCCCCCTCAGAGGAGCATCAGTCTGTGACATTGATATTTTTGTCCCTGTCTAGTGAGCCTTTTCAGTGTCGGTTCCCTGCTGTGACAGCCACGTCGATGCTGAGCCTAGGGACTGTCCCAGTCCTCACAGCTGATATTACAGGCTGTCTGGGCCTTCTGGAGACAGCACACTCCCATTGCCTGGTGACGGCTGGACCCACAAGGGACTCGAAAACTGGCTGTTTTCCAAACCAAAGACTAGTAGTAAAGTAAGGATCATCAGCCAGATGCTTCTTCCTGCAAGTGCCTGTCATCGGAGAGCCTCTAGCCCACATACCATGGAATTTATCTGGTAGTATAAATTATGCGCTTGTGAATTCGGGGCATTATGTAATGCTTTAGAGAACTTTTTAGAAAGATGGGGACACTAGGGACTTTTCTACAGTCACAATATATGTGCTTCCCTGACTCTGCAGGAGAGAGAGGTTAACAGTGGGATGTCTTTTCTTCTCCAAACTTGGTTCGTTTCTGATCATACGTGGAGGTATAAGCAGCTCTATGATTCATGTGAATTTAATAATATAGAATTGAAGCAGGCATTTTCTAACTTGATACTTTTTCCCTAAAGTTTTGCAATTCTCTCATTTTCATGGTAACATAGTGTAATGGTTAAACGTGTGGGCTCTGGGTTCAGTTCCTGGCTTGGACACTTACTGGCTCTGTGAACTTGCATAGGTTATGTAAGCTTTATGGTGTCTCAGTGCCTTTTGTTAAAAAGTGGGGGGCTAATAATTATGCCTGATCCACGGAGTTGTGAGGATAAAATGGAGTAGAACGGTTGGCATCCTCAGAGACCGGTCTGGCGCATCACAAACAAACATACTGGCATGCCTATCAGAAGAGCCTGTTTTCCTAGGAGACGGGTGCATGCCTCAGTGAATCAGTGCTCTTAGGGTACAGCTTCCCAGGTTGGATAATGAATTAACTCCCTGATTGGAATCAGAGAGTGATTCTCAAAGGATGGATCCTTGTAGCTGCTTGGGTGCTGATTTCTAAACAAAATGTAAATGTGCTCATTTACATTCCAGGCCAGCCCGTGTCCATCTCTAATACCATCATGTGATTGGAGGCACACTGTAATATTCCAAGAAGCTGACACGATCTTCTGTTGAAACAGTGTTAATTTCAGATTCTAGCCGAGTGTACTCAATAATTGTAAATCCCAGAGTTTCTAAGAGTAAGACTAGATGTCTGTGGGTACTCAATCTTTATTCAAAGGCATAACCCAGTTGTCCTTTATACTAGAAAAGATGCCACATATAACATGATACAGTGTTCTCAAGAATCTAAAATTTTGGTTAAAAATAGTCTACAGCCAGCCTCTGAGTAGTACTATATGTATACTTTTAAATGATTATCTTGATACAAATAATATTGCAAAAAATAAAATTATTCATTATAATCTTACCACCCTTATCTTATTATATGGTTATAGGATTATATGACACTCCCATATCACATTGCTTTTCTTTTCCATGTTCTTTTTTAATCTTTATACATATACATATGCTTTGTATATTAGAATATAATGTATAATTTTGTATTTCATTCTTACCCATTTAGCCCTGTTAAGCATTTTTTCCTTTTATAACAAAATCCTTATAATTATCCATTTTAATGTATAGATAGATAGCATTCTGCTGGATAAGTGTATTGTGTTTTACCATTATCTTCTTTTGGGGTACTAAGGTTATTTTTGTATTATTGTTAACATAACCCTCCAGCATATTTGTGCATAACCTCCTTCCTTTTCTCTGGGATTTTTTTTCTCTAGCCATCAATTTACAAAGTAATAACATATGCATGATTATTATCTAGATTGTCTTATTCTTATAAGCTATTAGCTTCTTCATGTATAAGGCCCTTTCAGAACAGACTCCAGACATTGAGTTGAAGGAGGATATGAAACATGGAGACTGAGTGTGGATGAGGTCTTCTCGGGGAGAGCCATTTGTTGTCTCTCAAAAAAAAAAAAAGTATTTTACGTGTTCCAGGCACTCTGTTAGGCCCTGAGGATATTATGAGCAAAAAGACATGGTCTTTGTCCCCTTAGAGATTGAATCTAGTGAGGGAGTCATCTTTAATTAAATAATTGCATAAATAGATAACAAATCACACTGCTAACAATAGCTGCAACAATAAAATGTGTGTATGCTTTGAGGGTTTTATTATGGCAAGAACTAAGGGTAATTTTCTGAAGAAGTAATATTTGAGCTTTGTTGTGAAAGATGAATAGAAATTAAATTAGGGGGCCAGGGTGTTTTCTGGGTAGTGGGTAGAGCATTTGACCACAGAACGCCGTGGCAGGAGGGAAAAGGATCACTGGAGATAGGAAATGCTATACCAGGGTAGCTGGAGCACAGATACTAAAGTGTCCTCTGTTTTCTGGAACAAGAAGCTGCATTGCTCTAGAATATTTACTCTGAGTGAGAATGGGGGAATGGATTGATTGCTTTTATTACTTCTTTATTCTGCAAACCTTTCATTGCTGCTGTAAAAACTGGTTCTAATATTGGTAAAAGCCTTCAAAATTGCTTGGTGGTCTCTATATGCTTATTAAAAATAATATCCCATTTATAATCTATAAGAAAAAAGTTGTCATATCATTTATATAGCTCCTTTTAAGAAAGGAAATTTACATCTGTGACTTTATGTTAATAAAAAGCATTTCATTTCAAGCTGACTTCTGAGCCAAGCAAAGCAAATATAAATATTCTGGTTGATATCAAAGTTAGACGAATCTCTGTAGAGATTATATATTGCATGTGAAAGGAAGTCAAATTGCTTAAATATCTATTTATTATTCTCATAGCTCTCCAATCTAATAACTTCTTCAGTGGTGTATCAACTTTCTAAATGTCAGGACGAATTATGGCTATTTATGACTTAAACTTTCTCTGAGCTATAAAAAACTCAAAATGCCTGCACTTTCACTCTGGCATGTAGGCAGTGATGGGTGGACTTTGTTGTGCTTTGGGTCCATACAGATGGATAGATATGCATAATGGTGCGCTATGACCACCTTCCATCTTCATGGCGCTTTACATTTTCTAAAGCATTTTAATATCTCTTACTATATTAAAAATCCAGTTTTAGAACTGGAATGGACTTTAAGCATTAGTTTAAAGGTGTTTTTAACAAAAAGCGATGGGCTTAGAGAACTGTGTTCAAATTGGAGCTCTGTGATCTACCAGCTAAGTAGCTTTGGGCAAGTCACGTAAACTCTGTCACACAGTTGCCTCATTTCTACACTGGGGTTAACTAGTACCAAATGTGCAAGACTGGCTTGAGCGATAATTGAGGTCATAAATGAGAAAGGTTCCCAGGAGATGTTTAACCTATATAAATACTTTTAGCAATACAGCACATGGTCACACACAAACTAATATAGGCAAACGTATTAGGATACAGTTCCCAGCCAAGTATTACTGGCTCAGTTTTACAGGTGATGAAATGGAATCAGATGGGGACAAGCCGCTTATTCAAGACGACTTATCAAGAATGAATCACAACGAAATGAATGTCTCCTGCCTGACTCTTGGCCTGTCATATTTACCTCCATTCTCCTTCACCTTTGGAATTTTTTCCCTGCCTTATGTTCTCTTCTTTGGGGATCTATTCCTTTTCATATTAGGCAGAAAATAAATAGCAACAGGGATGGGTTTTATTAACATGACCCTCTGACTTCAAACTAGCATTGTTACATCTTACAAAAGACATCTCAGACCATAAACTAATGACTTATAATGGTAGGGAATGCAAAATTGCAGAAAGAAATTAAGCTGGAGATTGTAGTGACTAGCTGTATGATTTTTAAATAAGACACTTAACCTTTCTATGCCTTATGAAAAAAATTATATTGGACTGGGATATAGCTATGAAATTTTCTGCCCTTAATATTTTGAGAGTCCATGCACAGAAGTAATAATTAAAATGCCCATTACTTATCAGAGCAGTTATCAGCTGTGAAATGCTTAAGGTGGATTCCTGTAGTATTTCCTAAGCCATTATATACATTGTACTAGAGGTTTCTTCTATTAAAATATTTCAACACTAAGTTGGTAAGGACTTCCCCTGGGACTTGATGTAGTCATTTTGTATTTATATGTTTGTGAACCACAGCAGGAATAAAACACTACCTTTTGCATTCCTTGTTTACTGAACTACAACTAAACTTACAAGAACCAGATCAAATGACATAATTTTTGTGATGCCTTCCCGTTCGCCCAAGTAGAAACAATCACACTCAAAGCACATAGTTATACCATCCATCAGGAAGCAGAGTGATCATTTGTTTGTATGTCTGTCTCCTATGTAAGACTCATGTATTTTCCGAATCTATAGTAGAGCCTGGCACATAATAGATGCTCGATAATTATTTACCAGATGATAGAAGATTCTGAAAAAAATTTAATAAGTCTCCATGTGTCCATCATTGAGTGTACTAAACAGAACAAGTTTCAGATTATTCTAGGATTCCCTTCCTTGCATATTTGATACTATGTGATGTTTATGGTAAAAACAACAATGAAGAGGGTTGTGACAAATCAAGTAACCAACAGCCCTGAGGACTTGCAGCAACTTCCCTTGTGACCCTTGATTGATACTCTGAGGTGACTGTGCAACCCTATGTGTCACATCTTCCTTCAGTATCAGCTGTCCTTACAGAGCTCACATTGTTTATTTGTTTTCTGGTACAAACTATTAAAAGGTGGAGCTGCAGAGAATAGGATGTGGTTGGAAAGAGATGAGCACACAAAAGGCCCGGGGCATACTGAAGGAGAGTGTGGTTCTTCCTTGGAGTGGAAATTTCACCCTGAAAGTCTTCTTTTAGTTTGTAAGTGCTCCACCAGCTACTTGTCAGGAACACTCCAGCCAAGGCTACCAGATTTGGGGAACTAGCGCTAGAGTTAATTTACAGCAGACTGGCAACCAATTGTAGTTTGGCTGCTGAATGGATTATTCCTGGTAACAGTAAAGTTTATTCGGGAGAGGTAGCAATGTGTAATTCAGTGCCAATAGACTGGATTTGTTTCCAAGTCTGCCATTTACCAGCTGGATGACCTTGCAGAAGCCATGTCATCTGAGACTCAGCTTCTCATTTGTCAAAGGGATTAATGACCCTTTTCCTGCTCTTTCATAGAAGTGTTGTGAGTCTCAATTTAGAAAATAAATGTTTAGGAAATGTAAGATGTTATTATTTACCTCTTTGGTTTATATTTTACTTTCATGAATTAAGAAAATAATGACAGACTGCACTATATTATTAGCTTGTGGTTAGGGGTAAATTTTAGCTTGGGATAATTTGGGCAATCACACTGGTTTATGATATTGTGCAAATTTAGAAGACTTGGTGCGCCATGCATACAGGTTTTTAGTCGGAAAATTAAAAAGCAGAAGATCTCCTTTCCTAATCCCAAAGAAATTCTTTGTTTCTTTTGACTAAATCATAGGCTTTTAAACACTGAATCATCTGAGTATACCACAATCTACATATGTTGTCCTTAAGCACAAATAAACTCTGTTGATTTCAAAAATTAATGTTTCCCCTTGAAGATGGAATGTTTATAAACCGTGTTGATGGTCTATGGCTATCTGTGTTTGCAAGCCTGCTTATCACCAAGAATCCCAAGGTGAGATGGGAATTAGCTATCAGGAGAAAATTGTGCTTTCACAGCTCTTCTAGGCCAAATATTGAATCAGAGTACTGTCAATGGTTTTTATAAAGAGAAAGTAGCACTTCGTCTCATGGAGAATGTCCCAGAACAAAGAGAATTTGTTTGCATTATTCTGCTTTTTTTCAATGGAGAGGATAAATGTCACTCAGTGATTCGACTGGGTATTCATGGACTTTTATAGCAATTACATTAGATTCTTATTTCAGATAGTCTCAAAGGGTAGATTTTTTTCCAAAAAAATAACATAAACTACATCATATTATATCTTTAATTTTTTTGTAACATAAAAACACTGTAAATTTATGAAGAGGAGACAAAAACAAGATACTTTCGTTTGGGGCCTGTCAAGATTTCAAACCCCAAAGGGTCTGTGTGTGGTAATACAGCCTCTCTTCTCCCCAGGGGAGAGGCTTGCTTTCCTGTGGCTAAATTGGAAGGACTTCTGAAGTAAGGAAAAAAGTCGTGTTAGAGCTTTAGTATAAAGCTCCTTAGTCAAGGCGGACAGAAGGGTTTTTGCATTTTAAATTCTGGTGTTTCTTAAACTCCTTGGAAAGGTAGGCTAGTCCTTTTGTTTAGATTTTAAACATACAGCTCTCCTGGTAAAATTGCACGCTCTGGGAGTCTGCCTGCCTCATTTAACTTGTAGTGTCAGGAGAAACAATCCCCAGTGAAAATGTAAACACCAGACTATTATTTACCAGTGACACTGTCTCTGAGCCTAATCTTCAGGTGTCTCCAAAGCTATTTTTTAAAGAAAGATCTTCCTTGTTTAGATCTGATGAAAAATTTCCATGCCTGACCAGATGCTTTGTTTCTGTGACCATTCTTGCCTGGGTCTGTAATATATGAAATGACAGTGCAGACCAGGCCTCCTTATCTGGCTTCAAGGACTTGGTGCCCTTGGATAAGAACCATGGATTTTGGTATCATCCTCATGTGAACACAAAGTATTTTAAATGAAACCCATCTGGGAATTTCTAAGACATATTTGTGAGAAATGAATGCATTTGACCAGGAACAATACTATTCTTGTTGATTAAAATAAGATAGTTTAGTTGTCTGTTTTTGATAGGAGTGTGTGAATCTCACATTAAAGCAGAGGTATTTTGTGAAGGAGGTAGAGGGGACGGTATCATTAATTTCCCAGTGTAACTAGGACAAAATGATCATCTGGAAGGTAGAGACTGATTGTAAGGGGTAGTGGGGGATGGGGTAACATAAGATTTGGAATTGCAAGCCCAGGGAATCCACGTAACTCCTGAGATGTCAGTTTTATCAGCATATCAGTAGTAAAGTAGGGATATAAAAATATATATATCTGCATATATTTTGTGTTTTATTCTCTGGATCAAAATAAAATGATATAATGTGTTTCAAAGTGTTCCATGAATATTAGAGTGGTAAGATATTATTATTATTATTATTAGTACTGCCACTACTATTAATACTGTTTAAACCCAAAATACAATTGAGTCAAGTTGAAGATCTAATTGGCTTTATTAAGTGATTGAGCAGCATCCCATCTAGCAAGTAGAGGGGAACTCCCAGGAATTGTACAAAATGGGAGGTTTTTATAGGAAGGAGGGTGGGGCAAAAACTTCATTAGGAAAAGAAAAGGCTGCTTTCCCTTAGGGGGTAAGGGAAAGGGTCTTATCATGCTGATTACTTCATTTTTCTTTGGGGGATGGAGAGGGCCTGTATGGCAGATTACTTCACTGGCTCTATTAAAACTACATTTCTGGGAGAGGTTGAAACCCCAGTTAGATTATATATTAAGCCCCTGTTTGCGAACTCTGCCTAAGTGGCTCTAAGTGGCTTTGGACCTGAGGTTTCTTCTTCTTCCTCCTCCCCTTTTGTTTTCTCTTGTCTAGATCAACCAAACTGACTCCACAGAATCACCCTTCAATATAGCAGTTGCTCACTAAACTCAGTACACGTGGATGACGCTCTACTGGGAAAGTATTCTCAGAAGCAATGAATCTATGTCTAGATTATCAACACACTGTGGGCAGGAGCCATCTATTCTTCCTCTATCTTAGACCTTATATATTTTTCTGAGCCTTGCACAAAGCAGGGATGCTACATTCTTTTGTTTTTTACATATTTTTTTTATATTTCGTTTTTATTTTTTGAGTTGAAATTAACATACAATGTTATATTAATTTCAGGTATACAACATATTGATTCAGCAATTCTGTACATTACTCAGTGTTCACGATAAGTATAGACATCTGTCACCATTTGTTATTAGAATATTATTGATTATATTCTCTATGGTGCACTTTTCATCTCTGACTTATTTATTTCATGACTGGAACTTTGTATCTCTTAATACCCTTTATCTAATTCACCCATCCTCCATCCAACTCCCCTTTGGCAACCATCAATTTGTTCTTCGTATTCAAGAATTTGTTTCTTTGTTTGTTTTGTTTTTTCTAGATTCCACATATAAATGAAGTCACCTGGTATTTGTCTTCGTCTATCTGACTTATTTTACTTCGTATAATACCCTCCAAATTGATCTATGTTGCAAATGGCAAGATCCCATTCTTTTTTATGGCTGAGTAATATTCCATTACATATGCATGCCATGTCTTCTTTATTTCATTCATCTATCAATGGACACATAGATTGTCTCCATATCTTGACTATTGTAAATAATACTGCAGTAAACAGGGATGCATGTAACTTTTCAAATTAGGGTTTTGATTTTATTTGGGTAAATATCTAGTAGTGGAATTACTGGATTGCATAGTATTTCTTTTTTTTTTAAATTTTTTATTGTCATGTTAATCACCATACATTATATCTTTAGTTTTTGATGTAGTGTTCCATGATTCATTGTTTGTGCATAACACCCAGTGCTCCACGCAGAATGTGCCCTCTTTAATACCCATCACCAGGCTAATCCATCCCCCCACCCTCCTCCCCTCTAGAACCCTCAGTTTGTTGTTCAGAGTCCATAGTCTCTCATGGTTCATCTCCACCTCCGATTTCCCCCCTTCATTCTTCCCCTCTTGCTATCTTCTTCTTCTTTTTTTTTTTAACATATATTATTTGTTTCAGAGGTACAGATCTATGATTCAACAGTCTTGCACAATTCACAGCACTCACCATAGCACATACCCTCCCCTATGTCTATCACCCAGCCACCCCAACCCTCCCAACCCCCACCACTCCAGTAACCCTCAGTTTGTTTCCTGAGATTAAGAATTCCTCATATCAGTGAGGTCATATGATACATGTCTTTCTCTGATTGACTTATTTCACTCAGCATAACACCCTCCAGTTCCATCTACGTCGTTGCAAATGGCAAGAGCTCATTCCTTTTGATGGCTGCATAATATTCCATCATATATATATACCACATCTTCTTTATCCATTCATCTGTTGATGGACATCTTGGCTGTTTCCACAGTTTGGCTTTTGTGGACATTGCTGCTATAAACATCAGGGTGCACGTACCCCTTCGGATCCCTACATTTGTATCTTTGGGGTAAATACCCAGTAGTGCAATTGCTGGGTTGTAGGGTAGCTCTATTTTCAACTTTTTGAGGAACCTCCGTACTGTTTTCCAGAGTGGCTGCACCAGCTTGCATTCCCACCAACAGTGTAGGAGGGTTCCCCTTTCTCTGCATCCCCGCCAACATCTGTCACTGTTAATTTTAGCCATTCTGACTGGTGTGAGGTGATATCTCACTGAGTTTTGATTTGGATTTCCCTGATGCCGAGCAATGTTGAGCACTTTTTCATGTGTCCATAGACCATTTGGATGTCTTCTTTGGAAAAATGTCTGTTCATGTCTTCCGTGCATTTCTTGATTGGATCATTTGTTTTTTGGGTGTTGAGTTTAAGAAGTTCTTTATAGATTTTAGATACTAGCCCCTAATCTGATATGTCATTTGCAAATATCTTCTCCCATTCTGTTGGTTGTCTTTTGATTTTGTGGACTGTTTCTTTTGCTGTGCAAAAGCTTCTTATCTTGATGAGGTCCCAATAGTTCATTTTTGCCCTTGCTTCCCTTGCCTTTGGCGATGTTTCTACGCAGAAGTTGCTGTGGCTGAGGTCGAAGAGGTTGCTGCCTGTGTTCTCCTTTAGGATGTTGAGGGACTCCTGTCTCATGTTTAGGTCTTTCAACCATTTGGAGTCTATTTTTGTGTATGGCATAAGGAAGTGGTCCAGTTTCATTCTTCTGCATGTGGCTGTCCCATTTTCCCACCATTTGTTGAAGAGACTGTCTTTTTTCCATTGGACATTCTTTCCTGCTTTGTTGAAGATTAGTTGACCATAGAGTGGAGGGTCCATTTCTGGGCTCTCTATTCTGTTCCACTGATCAATGTGTCTGTTTTTGTGTCAGTAATCTACTGTCTTGATGATGACAACTTTGTAATAGAGCTGGAAGTCTGGAATTGTGATGCCACCAGCTTTGCTTTTCTTTTTCAACATTCCTCTGGATATTCGGGGTCTTTTCTGGTTCCATACAAATTTTAGGATTATTTGTTCCATTTCTTTGAAAAAAGTGGATGGTATTCTGATAGGGATTGCATTGAATGTGTAGATTGCTCTAGGTAGGATTGACATCTTCACAATATTTGTTCTTCCAATCCATGAGCATGGAACGTTTTTCCATTTCTTCGTGTCTTCCTCAATTACTTTCATGAGTAGTTTATAGTTTTCTGAGTACAGATCCTTTGCCTTTTTGGTTAGATTTATTCCTAGGTATCTTATGGTTTTGGGTGCAATTGTAAATGGGATCGACTCCTTAATTTGTCTCTCTTCTGTCTTGTTGTTGGTGTATAGGAATGCCACTGACTTCTGTGCATTGATTTTATATTCTGCTACTTTACTGAATTCCTGTATGAGTTCTAGAAGTTTTGGGGTGGAGTCTTTTGGGTTTTCCACATAAAGTGACATATCATCTGCAAACAGTGAGACTTTGACTTCTTTGCTGATTTGGATGCCTTTGATGTCTTTTTGTTATCTGATTTCTGTGGCTAGGACTTCTAATACTCTGTTGAATAGCAGTGGTGATAGTGGACATCCCTGCCATGTTCCTGACCTTAGGGGGAAAGCTCTCAGCTTTTCCCCATTGAGAATGATGTTCGCTGTGGCTTTTTCATAGATAGCTTTTATGATATTGAGGTATGTTCCCTCTATCCCTATACTCTGAAGAGTTTTGATCAAGAAAGGATGCTGTATTTTGTCAAATGCTTTTTCTGCATCTATTGAGAGGATCGTATGATTCTTGTTCTTTCTTTTGTTAATGTATTGTATCATTGATTGATTTGCAGATGTTGAATCAACCTTGCAGCCCAGGGATAAATCCCACTTGGTCGTGGTGAATAATCCTTTTAATGTACTGTTGGATCCTATTGGCTAGTATTTTGGTGAGAATTTTTGCATCCATGTTCATCAAGGATATTGGTCTGTAATTCTCCTTTTTGATGGGGTCTTTGTCTGGATTGGGGATCAAGGTAATGGTGGCCTCATAAAACGAATTTGGAAGTTTTCCTTCCATTTCTATTTTTTGGAACAGTTTCAGAAGAATAGGTATTAAATCTTCTTTAAATGTTTGGTAGAATTCCCCTGGGAAGCCATCTGGCCTGGGCTTTTGTTTGTTGGGAGATTTTTGATGACTGCTTCAATTTCCGTAGCAGTTATAGGTCCGTTCAGGTTTTCTCTTTCTTCCTGGTTCAGTTTTGGTAGTTGGTACATCTCTAGGAATGCATCCATTTCTTCCAGGTTATCTAATTTGCTGGCTTATAGTTGCTCATAATATGTTCTTATAATTGTTTGTGTTTCTTTGGTGTTGGTTGTGATTTCTCCTCTTTCATTCATGATTTTGTTTATTTGGGTCATTTCTCTTTTCTTTTTGATAAGTCTGGCCAGGGCTTTATCAATCTTGTTAATTCTTTCATAGAACCAGCTCCTAATTTCATTGATCTGTTCTACTGTTCTTTTGGTTTCTATTTCATTGATTTCTGCTCTGATCTTTATTATTTTTCTTCTGCTGGGTTTAGGCTTTATTTACTGTTTCTCCAGCACCTTTAGGTGTAGGGTTAGGTTGTGTATTTGAGACCTTTCTTGTTTCTTGAGAAAGGCTTGTATTGCTCTATACTTTCCTCTCAGGACTGCCTTTGCTGTATCCCAAAGATTTTGAACAGTTGTGTTTTCATTTTCATTGGTTTCCATGAATTTTTTTTAATTCTTCTTTAATTTCCTGGTTGACACATTCATTCTTTAGTAGGATGCTCTTTAGCCTCCATGTATTTGAGTTCTTTCTGACTTTCCTCTTGTGATTGAGTTCTAGTTTCAAAGCATTGTGGTCTGAAAATATGCAGGGAATGATCCCAGTATTTTGGTACTGGTTGAGACCTGATTTGTGACCTAGGATGTGATCTATTCTGGAGAATGTTCCACGGGCACTAGAGAAGAATGTGTATTCCGTTGCTTTGGGATGGAATGTTCTGAATATGTCTGTGACGTCCATTTGGTCCAGTGTGTCATTTAAAGTCTTTATTTCCTTGTTGATCTTTTGCTTAGATGATCTGTCCATTTCAGTCAGGGGGATGTTAAAGTCCCCCACTATTATGTATTGTTGTTGATGTGTTTCTTTGCTTTTGTTATTAATTGGCTTATATAATTGGCTGCTCCCATGTTAGGGGCATAGATATTTACAATTGTTAGATCTTGTTGGATAGACCCTTTAAGTAGGATATAGCGTCCTTCCTCATCTCTTATTACAGTCTTTTTTGTCTGATATAAGGATTGCCACCCCAGCTTTCTTTTGGTGTCCATTAGCATGGTAAATGGTTTTCCACCCCCTCACTTTCAATCTGGAGGTGTCTTTGGGTCTAAAATGAGTCTCTTGTAGACAGCATATCGTTGGGTCTTGTGTTTTTTTTTTTTTTTTAATGCAATCTGATAGCCTGTGTCTTTTGATTGGGGCATTTAGCCCATTTACATTCAGGGTAAGTATTGAAAGATATGAATTTAGTGCCATTGTATTGCCTGTAAGGTGACTGTTACTCTGTATTGTCTGTGTTCCTTTCTGGTCTATGTTGCTTTTAGGCTCTCTCTTTGATTAGAGGACCTCTTTCAATATTTCTTGTAGGGCTGCTTTCATGTTTGCAAATTCCTTTAGTTTTTGTTTGTCCTGGAAGCTTTTTATCTCTCCTTCTATTTTCAGTGACAGCCTAGCTGGATATAGTATTCTTGGCTGCATATTTTTCTCATTTAGTGCTCTGAATATATCATGCCAGTCTTTTCTGGCCTGCCGGGGTCTCTGTGGATAGGTCTGTTGCCAATCTAATGTTTCTACCATTGTAGGTTACAGATCTCTTCTCCCCAGCTGCTTTCAGGATTTTCTCTTTGTCTCTGAGACTCGTAAGTTTTACTATTAGATGTCGGGGTGTTGACCTGTTTTTATTGATTTTGACAGGGGTTCTCTGTGCCTTCTGGATTTTGATGCCCGTTTCCTTCCCCAAATTAGGGAAGTTCTCTGCTATAATTTGCTCCAATATACCTTCTGCCCCTCCCTCTTTCTTCTGGGATCACAATTTTCTAATGTTTCATCTTATGGTATCGCTTGTCTTTCTAATTCTGCCCTCGTGATCCAGTAGTTGTTTATCTCTCTTTTCTCAGCTTCTTTATTTTCCATCATTTGGTATTCTCTATCACTAATTCTCTCTTCTTCCTCATTTATCCTAGCAGTTAGTGCCCCCATTTTTGATTGCACCTCATTAATAGCCTTTTTGATTTCGACTTGCTTAGATTTTAGTTCTTTTATTTCTCCAGAAAGTGTTTCTCTAATATCTTCCATGCTTTTTTCAAGCCCAGCTAGTATCTTTAAAATCATCACTCTGAACTCTAGTTCTGACATCGTACTAATGTCTGTATTGAGTAGGTCCCTGGCAGTCGGTACTGCCTCTTGTTCTTTTTGTTGAGGTGATTTTTTCTGTCTTGTCATTTTGTCCAGAGGAGAAGAGATGAATGAGAGAACAAAATGTTAACAGGGTAACAACATTCCCAGAAAATATACTCTGAACAAATCAGAAAAGACCTGAAACCAGGGAAAAAGAAAGGGAAAGAAAGAAAAAAGAACAAGAAAAAAAAAAAAGAAAAAGATAAAAACAAACAAAAACAGAACAAAACAAAACAAAACAAAAACAGAATATGATCAAATATGATCAGGCTGGGACATAGATCAGTGCCACACACTAGATTTTGGGTGTTCTGTTAGAAGAAAGTGCCTCCCAAAATTTTAAAGAAAGAAAAACTTATATATGTACAAAAATAAGGGTTAATATGTTCAAGGGATGGAATGTGGAATTTAACTTCTGGGGAATGTGAGGCATGAACAGGTTAGGTAACATTCCCGAGATTACACAGCTAGTATGTGATGGAATGAAGATTCCACCCAGCCTCTGGATTCCACATTCTTGACCACTCCACTGTGCTACCACTCAGGATTAATTGCATGTTTTAGAAAGATCACCCTGGCTACTGGGCAGGGAATGGGTTGGGGAGGAGGCAGGGCTATAGGTAGGGAGACCAGTTGGGTATAGGTGCAAAGTCCAGGCAAAAAACGGTGTATTAGTGAGGTAGGAGGGGGGAAATGGATGGGTTCAAAGGGTGTGTTTAAAAGTAGACTTGATAGTAATTAATGTGTGCTGACTGTGGAGTATAAAGAAGTTAAGGGTCTCCGCTTTTAGGGTAGGTGGTAATTAAGTTAACAAAACAGGAAGTACTGGATTAAGAATGGGAGGAAAGGGTAATTGTTCATATGCATTTTGAAGCAGCTGGAATATGTAGGTGGTCATGTACAGAAGGCAGATGGTTATATAGAGCTAGAATTCAAACAAAAGTTTTAAGTCTGAAATTGCGATTTAGAAGTCATCATTGGAAACTGTAGGTATATACATGATTGCCCAGGGATATTATAAACAGATTCTTTCTGATTTGATCTGGTTTGGAGATGCACATATTTAAGTTTGCCCTTTTTGGCATGAAGTGAGAAGAGCAAATGGTTGGAATAGAACTCTAGGGAGAGCCAGCCATCATGATCTCTTCAAGAATGATTGAATAAGCCAAATCATATTAGTGTATTCTGCCAGCTATTAGTTGAAATAGACTTTTATAAGTGCTCAACTAGAGTTTGACAACTACAAAAATAATAATTTATATAAAAAAAAAAGAAGGGATAAAACCTGTCTACATGTTGAGCATTTCAGCACAGAGGTATTCTGTCTACAGTGACTATTCAAAATCTGTTTAGATTCCCATGGAAAGACACTTGATTTTAACTGCTTTTAGCTTTGTTGGGAGAAAGTGTCATTGTAGGCTCTTGCAGTTGGGATCTATGGTAAGTAGTTTTCCAGAGGCTGGATAGGAAACAATCTCAGAGGCACTGCTGCTTCCACAGAGTACTGGGAGGTCTCATTTCCTATTTTACCCATCGTATAAGTAATCTTGATGTACAAGAGATAATTTATGGCAGTGGAAGAACCAATTTCAGGAAGGGGCCAAGCCTTTCATTTTCTCTTTGGGAAGATTTTATATTGACTTTCAGCCAAAAGAAAGGAATGAAGATTACATTATGGCAGGAGTCATTGAAGAAAAGGATCATATTTAGTGTTCACTAAGATGTTTTATAGAGAATTTACCTCCTTGTGCCACGTTATTTTGAAATGCCATTTAGTAAAAATGATGTTGCCAGAGACTTAATGAATGTATCTACCCTAAATAGTTTTAAAGCACTTAATACTGAAATTAAGAGTGAATAGAAAATATGTGATATTTAGATATGTATTTAACTGTATAAAGGATCAGCTTAGACCTAAAGGATTTTTTTAGGTGCATGTATTGGGGACCGGTTACATTAAATTTGGGCTTTGCTCTTGTGGTGACTACTTAAGAGTAAAACTTCTGAGCATTTGAATATTTCAAGTTTACCGAATTTGATTATAAACACTTTAGGGACAGACTGTCTCCATTATAATAAAAGTCATGTTATCTGGCACTGTACCCACTGGAAAGTTATAGAAACCAGCATTTTCCAAGTATAGCTCTTTATTCTAAAAAATGGTTTCAACAGTACAGTTAAAGGAAGCAGTGTAGAATTTCTATGAGAACAGTATCAAAAAGAAAAAAAAATGAGATGTTAATAGTGACAAAAGAGGAGGACTGTGATGTCATTGGTTTTAGTTATCTAATACTATGGAACAAGCCACCCAAAACAGGAAATTAAAACAATGGTTTCTTTAAGATTTGGTAAAATTCTTTTTTTTTAAAGATTTTTTTTATTTATTTTTCGGAGAGAGAGAGCAAGAGCATGCACAAGCAGGGGGAGTGGCAGAGGGAGAAGCATCCTCCTCACTGAGCAAGTCTGCCTGATGCAGGACTTGATCTCAGGAGACTGGAATCATGACCTGAACCGAAGGCAGACACTTAACCCACTGAGCCACCCAGGTGTCCCAAGGTTTGGTAAAATTCTCCAGGGAAACCATTTGGGTGGGCCTGGAGTGTTTTTCCAGGAATTGGTATATTTCATTAAAGTCGTCAAATTTAGGGTTAAGCCTCTGCCTTCAGCTAGGGTCATGATATCTAGGTCCTGAGATAGAGCCCTGCATGGAGCCTCACTTTGGGCTCCCTGCTCAATGGGGAAGACCGCTCCTCCCTCTCCTTCCTACTTGTGCTCTCTCTCACTATCTCTGTCTCTCTCTCAAATAAATCAAAATAAAATTAAATCTTTAAAAGAGTTGTCAAATTTATGGTGAAAAGTTGTTCATAGTATACTGTAATTACTTTTTTGTCTGTAGAGTCTATGATGATATCCCCTCTTTTGTTCCTAATGTTAGTAATTTGTGTCTTCTCTCTTAGTTTGTCAGTCTTGCTTGAAGTTTGTCAATTTTACTGATATTTTTAAAGGACACTTCATTGCACTGATTTTTCTCTGTTGTTTTCCTGTTTTCAATTTTTTTTTTTATTCTACTCTTCTATTTCCATCTTTTTGCTGGCTTCGGGTTTATTTTGCTCTTCATATTCTAGGTTCATGAAGTGAGAGCTTAAATTATTGATTTGAACCTTCTTTTTGATTGTATGTGTTTAGTGCTTTAAATTCCTTTGTCAACACTACTATAGTGTTTTTACTCAGCTCAGTGTACTTTTTAAATTTCCTTTGCGATTTCTTCTTTGACCCACTAACTATTTAGAAGCATGTGGTTTAGTCTCCAAGTGTTTGGAAATTTTCCTGTTATCTTTCTGTTATTGATTTCTAGCTTTGATTCGTTGTGGATAGAAAATACACAGAAATGATTTCAATTCTTTTAAATTTGTTGAGGTTTACTCTTCTGCCCGTAATATAGCCAATTTTGGTATATGTTTTGTGGATGCCTGAAAGAAAATGTGTTTTCTACTGTTATTGGAGGATTGTTCTACAAATGTCGACTAAGTTCTGTTGGTTGTTACTATTATTGAATTCCTCTGTATCTTTGCTAATATTTTACTTAGTTGCTCTATCCATTGTTGATAGAGGGTTGATGAAAGTTTTCAACTATAAATGTGAATTTGTCTACTTCTGCTTTCAATTTTATCAGTTGTGTGACATATTATACAGATCTGTATCTGGTGTAAGTACATTTAGTATTGGTATATCTTCCTGGTGGATTGACCCTTTTGCGTTTATGTAATGTCCCTTTTATTTTTTTATTTTTTATTTTTATTTTTACCTTTTTTAAAGATTTTATTTATTCATTTGAGACACAGAGATAGAGAGAGAGAGAGAGAGAGCATGAGCAGGGGGAGAGGCAGAGGGAGAAGGAGAAGCAGGCTCCCTGCTGAGCCAGGAGCCTGATGTGGGGCTCGATCCCAGGACCCTGGGATCATGACCTGAGCCGAAGGCAGACGCTTAACCATCTGAGCCACCCAGGCGCCCTGTAATGTCCCTTTTAGTGTCTGATAATTTTCACTGCTCTAAAGTCAATAGTCTTATCTGATATTAATATAGTCACTCCTGCTTTCTTTTAATTAGTGTGTATGCATTATCTTTGTTTATCCTTTTACTTTCAACATGCCTATATTGTTATATTTGAAGTGAATTTCTTATAGACAGCATATAATAGGATCGTGCTTTACATAGTCTGTCAATATCTGTCTTCTAATTGACATATTTAGATGATTCACATTTAATATAATTATTTGTATTTAAATATAATAAATATGAAATGGCTTATCCTAAGATGGTTCTAGGCTTCCTAATTGTTGTTGTTGTTGTTTCATACAGTTCAAAAAAGAAAAAGAATTATTTTATTATTTTCATAATTTAATTTATTTGGCTCAGTTTTTAAAAAGTCTTTAGCACAGAGCTTAGCAGGTTGTAATAAAAGTTCTAACTTAGTATATTTGGATTGTGGGCAAATAAATGGAATAGCAATCTTTTCTCTTGTTCTCTATATTTGCAAATGTAAATAGAAAAGTTGGCCCCAACCCTCCAGTGATGATTTATGTGCAGTCAGTCAACAACAATCCATATGCCCTGCTGTGGAAACTTTAATTTATGCTCTGATGACTTCTGGGATTGTATATCGCCTTAGACTTGCAAAAAAACCAAAATGCAGTAATGAGGTAGATAGAGGATTTTAAACTCTAAGCTCCATTAAGGTAGAGTTGTATCTTTTTTGTTCACCACTTTATACTTAAAGCAGAGTATAGTATGGTGCCGTAGAAAACATTTGGTTAATATTTGTCAAATGAATGAATTGATAAATGAAATAGAGAACTGATTTATTAATCCTCAGCTCAAGAACAGTCCTCATTTGTTAGAATATCCTTTCTTGAGTTTTATTTTATTTTTTAAATTTTATTTTAATTCCAGTATAGTTAACATACATGTTATATTAGTTTTAGGTATACAATATAGTGATCAACAATTTTATACATTATTCAGTGGTTATCATAAGTGAACTTTTATTCTATTTTTTATTTTTATTTTAAAGATTTTTTAAATTTATTTGACAGAGAGAGAGAGCGAGAGCAGGAACACAAGCAGGGGGAGTGGAAGAGGGAGAAGCAGGCTTCCCGTGGAGTAGGGAGTCCGATGTGGGGCTAGATCCCAGGACCCTGGGACATGACCTGAGCCAAAGGCAGACACTTAACTTCTGAGCCACCCAGGCACCCCAATAAGTGTACTTTAATACTCTTCACCTGTCTTCACCCATCTCCCCTCTGGTAACCATCAGTTTGTTCTCTATAGTTGAGTGTTTTTTGGTTTGTCTCATATTTCCTTTGTTCATTTGTTTTGTTTCTTAATTTCACATTTAAATGAAGTCATAGGGTATAGTCTTTCTCTGACTGGCTTATTTCAGTTCGCATTATACCCTTTAGATCCATCCATGTTGTTGCAAATAACAAGATTTCATTCTTTTTTTATGACTAATATTCCATTATATATATACTATACCTTCTTTATCCCTTCATCCATTGGCGACATTTGGGTTGCTCCCATAATTTGACTGTTGTATACAATGCTGCAATGAACATAAGGGTGCATCTATCTTTTCAAACTAGTGTTTTCCTATTCTTTAGGTAAATATCCAGTAGTGGAATTAGTGGATCATATGGTAATACTATTTTGGATATTCTGAGGATCCTCCATACTGTTTTCTACAATGACTGCACCAGCTTGCATTCCTACCAGCAGTGCATGGGGATTCCTTTTTCTCCGTGTTCTCACCAACACTTGTTCTTGTATTTTTTTATTTTAGCCATTCTGACAGGTGTGATATACCTTTTATTGGGTATATCATTTGCAAATATCTCCTTCCGTTCAGTAGATTGTCTTTTAGTTTTGTTGATTGTTTCCCTAACTGTGCAGATGCTTTTTATTTTGATGTAGTCCCAATAAATTATTTGTCCCAATAAATTATTTGCCTTTATTTCCGTTGCCTCAGGAGACATATCTAGAAAAATGTTGCTATAGCCAATATCAGAGAAATCACTGCCTATGCTTTCTTATGGGATGTTTATGGTTTCAGGTCTCACATTTAGGTCTTTAACCCCTTCTGAGTTTATTTTTGTGAATGGTATAAGAAAGTGGTATAGTTTCATTCTTTTGCATGTAGCTGTCCAGCTTTCCTAACACCGTTTGTTAAAGAGATGGTTTTTTTCCTATTGCATATTCTTGCCTCCTTTATTGAAGATTAATTGACCATATAATTATGGGTTAATTTCTGGGCTTTCTATTCTCTTCTATTGATTATGTGTCTATTTTTATGTCGGATCATACTGTTTTGATTACTATGCTTTCATAGTATATCTTGATATCTGGGATTGTGATGCCTCCAGTTTTTTTTAAATTTATTTTTATTTAAATTCAATTAATTAACATATATTGTATTATTGGTTTCAGAGGTAGAGTTCAGTGATTCGTTAGTCTTATATAGTACCCAGTGCTCATTTCATCATGTGCCTTCCTTAATGTCCATCACCCAGTTACCCCATTCCCCGCCCCACCTCCCCTCCAGCAACCCTCAGTTTGTTTCCTATGATTAAGAGTCTCTTATGGTTTGTCTCCCTCTCTGATTTTGCCTTGTTTTATTTTTTCCTCTCTTCCCCAATGTTCCTTTGTTTTGTTTCTTAAATTCTACATTATGAGTGGGTGGGATGCCTCCAGTTTTGTTCTTCTTTTTCAAGATTGCTTTGGCTATTTGGAGTCTTTAGTGGTTCCATATACAAATTTTAGGATTATTTGTTCTAGTTCTGTGAAAAACACTGTTTTTGATAGGGATTGCATTAAAATCTGTATATTGCTTTGGGTAGTATGGGCATTTTATTTTTTATTTTTTAAAGATTTTATTTATTTATTTATTTGACAGAGAGAGACACAGCAAGAGAGGGAACACAAGCAGGGGGAGGGGGAGAGGGGGAAGCAGGCTTCCCGCTGAGCAGGGAGCCTGATGTGGGGCTCGATCCCAGGACGCTGGGATCACGACCCGAGCTGAAGGCAGACGCCCAACAACTGAGCCACCCAGGCTCCCCAGTATGGGCATTTTAAAAATATTTGTTCTTTTGTTCCTTGAGCATGGACTATCTTTCAATTTGTTTGTGTTGTCTTCAATTTCTTTCGTCAGTGTTTTATTGTTTTCAGAGCATAGGTCTTTCACCTCCTTGGTTAAGTTTATTCCTAGGTATTGTATTATTTTTGGACTGTTTTCTTATTTTTATTTCTGCTACTTCATTATTAGTATATAGAAATAGAACAGATTTCTGTATATTGATTTTGTATCCTGCAACCTTACTGAATTCATTGATCTGTTCTAGATTTTTAAAATTGTTTTAAAATTTTATTTTATTTTATTTTAAAAAAGATTTTATTTATTTATTTGAGAGAGCGAGAGAGAGAGCATGCATGCAGAGAGAGCATAAGCAGGGGGGAGGGGCAGAGGGAGAGGGAGAAGCAGGCTCCACACTGAGCAGGGAGCCCTACATGGGACTTGATCCTAGGACCCTGGGATCATGACCTGAGCTGAAGGCAGATGCTTAACTGATTTAGCCACCCAGTCGCCCTTTTCTAGTAGTTTTTTGGTGGAGTCTTAGTATACTGTTATCTACAAATAGTGAAAGTTTTATTTCTTCCTTACCAATTTGGATGCCTTTTATTTCTTTTTCTTATCTGTATTGTAATGACTAGGACTTTCAAAACTGTGTTGAATAAAAGTGGTGAGGGTGGACATCCTTGTCTCGTTCCTAATCTTAGGGGAAAAGCTCTCAGTTTTTCACCATTGAGTATGATGTTAGCTGTGGGTTTTTCATATATGGGCTTTATTATGTTGAGTTATGTCCCCTTTAAGCCTACTTTGTTAATGGTTTTTATTGTGAAAGATGTTTTACTTTATCAACTGCTTTTTCTGCATCTGTTGAAATGATTGTATGGTTTTTATCCTTATTGATGTGATGTATTACACTGATTGAATTGCAAACTTTGAACCACATTGCATCCCAGAAATAAATCCCATTTGATTGTGGTGAATTTTTTTGTTTTAATATATTGTTGGATTCAGGTTGCTAATATTTTGTTGAGGATTTTTGCATCTATGTTCATCAGAGTTATTGGCCTATAGTTCTGTTGTTTGTAGAGTCCTTTATCTGGTATTTGTATTAAGATAATGCTGGCCTCATACAATTAATTTGGGAGCTTTTCTTCCTCTTCTATTTTTGTTATACTTTGGGAACATTAGGTATATACTCTTTTCTAACTGTTGGGTAAAATTCCCCTGCAAAGCTGTATGGTCCTGGACTTTTATTTGTTGGGAGTTTTTGATGACTGATTCAATTTCATTGCTGGTAATCAGTCTGTTCAAATTTTCTATTTCTTCCTGATTCAGTTTTGGAAGGTTGTATGTTTCTAGAAATTTAGCCATTTCTTCTAGGTTGTCCAGTTTGTTGGCATGTATCTTTTCATAATATTCTAATTCTTTGTATTTCTGTGGTGTTGGTTATTAATTTCTCTTCTTTCATTTCTGATTGTGTTTGAGTTCTCGCTCTCTCTTTTTATGATGAGTCTGGCTAAAGGTTTATCAATTTTGTTGAAATTTTCAAAGACCTAGTTCCTGGTTTCATTGATCTGTTCTATTTTGTTTTATTAATATTATTTAGTTTCCATTTCATTTATTTCTGCTCTAATCTTTATTATTTCTTTCCTTCTACTGATTTTGAGTTTTGTTTGTTCTTCTTTTCCTAGCTCCTTTAGATATAGGATAGGTTGTTTATTTGAGATTTTTCTTGCTTCTTCAGGTAGGCCTTTATTGCTATAACTTTTCCTCTTAGGACAGTTTTTGCTGCATCCCAAAGATTTTGGACTGTTGTGTTTTCATTTTCATTTGTCTCCATGTATTTTTTGATTTCCTCTTTCATTTCTTGGTTGACCCATTCATTCTTTAGTAGCATGTTATTTAACTTCCATGTATTTGTGTTTTTTCCAGATTTTTTCTTGTGGTTGATTTCTAGTTTCATAGTGTTGTGGTCAGAAGAGATGCATGCTATGACTTTGATCTTTTTTAATTTGTTGAGATTTATTTTGCAGCCTAACATATGATCTATTCTGGAGAATGCTCCATGTGCACTTGAAAAGAATGTGTATTCTGCTGTTTTATGATGGAATGTTCTGAATATATCTGTTATATCCATCTGGTCCAGTATGTCATTCAAAGCCATTGTTTCCTTGTTGATTTCCTATCTGAGTTATCTATCCATTGATATAATTGGGGTGTTAAAGTCTCCTACTATTACTGTATTACTATCAGTTACTTCCTTTATGTTTGCTAATAACTGCTTTATGTATTTGGATGCTCACTTATTGGGTGCAGACATATTTACAATTGTTATATCTTCTTTTTGGATTATTCCTTTATGATTTTAGAGTGTACTTCTTTGTCTCTTGTTACAGTCTTTGTTTTATTTTTTTTAATTTAATTATTTATTTTGGAGAGAGAGAGCACAAGAGACAGTGTGTGCAAGTGGGGAGAGGGGCAGAGGGAATCTCAAGCAGACTCCTCACTGAGTGTGGAGCCTGATGCGGGGCTTAAATCCCACACGAGATCATGACATGGGCTGAAATCATACGTCAGATGCTTAACTGACCAAACCTCCCAGGCACCCCTACAGTCTTTGTTTTAAAGTCTATTTTGTCCACTATAAGTATTGCTACCCCAGCTTTCTTTTCACTTCCATTTGCATGATAAATGTTTTTTTATCTCTTCACTTTCAATCTGGTTGTGTGTTTAGGTCTGAAACGCGTCTCTTGGAGCCAGCATATAGGTGGGTCTTGTCTTTTATCCATCCTGTCACCCTCTGTCTTTTGAGTAGAGGATTTGGTCCATTTATATCCAAAGTAATTATTGATAGGTATGTACTTATTGCCATTTTGTTACTTGTTTTATGATTGTTTTTGTAGTTCCCTCCTTCTCTCAACGTTTGGTGGCTTTCTTTAGTGATATACTTGGATTCCTTTTTTCTTTATTTTTTTGCATATCTATTACTGGTTTTTGATTTATTGTTGCCAATCACTTTATATATAACATCTTATGCATATAGCAGTCCATATTAATTTGATGGTCACTTAAGTTTGAACACATGCTTACTCCTCTCCCTCCTGCATTTTAGGTGTATGGAGTCATACTTTATATTCCTTTATTTTGTGAATCCCTTGACTGATTTTTATAGATACTACTTAATTTTATTGCTTTTGTGCTTCCTACTTACCTTACTCCTGCTTATGGTCCTTCCTTTCCACTCAAAGAATCCCCTTTAACATTTCTTATAGGGCTGGTTTAGCAGTCATGCATTCATTTAACTTATGTTTGTCTGGGAAAGTCTATGTATCCTTTTATTCTAAATAATATCCCTCCTGGATAGAGTATTCCTGGTTGCAGGGTAATTGTTTGTTTGTTTAATTTTAGCACTTTAAATATGTCATGACAGTCTCTTCTGGCATGTAAAATTTCTTCTAAAAAGTCAGCTTATAGCCTTATGAGGTTTCCCTCATATGTAACAGTTTTCTTTTCTTTTGTTGCTTTTAAACTCTGTCTTTATCACTACTTTTTGCCATTTTAATTACTACATGTCTTTGTGTGGAGTTCCTTGTGTTGATTTTGTGGGGGCTGTCTGTGCCTCCTGGATCTGGATTTCTGTTTCCTTCTCCAGATTTGAAAATTTTTCAGCTATTATTTCCTCTTTTTTTTTTTAAGATTTTATTTATTTATTTGAGAGAGAGAGTGAGAAAAAGAGCACATGAGCAGGGGCAGAGGGAGAGGCAGGCTCCCTTGCTGAGCAAGGAGCCCAATGTAGGGCTCGATCCCAGGACCCTAGGATCATGACCTGAGCCGAAGGCAGATGCTTAACAGACTGAGCCACCCAGGGGCCCTTATTTTCATTTTTATTACTATTTTTTTCTCTTTCCTTTTCAGGTTGTTTGCTTTCCACCACTCTGTCTTCCAGGTCAGTGATCTGTTCTTTTGCTTCCTCTAGCTTACTATTTATTTCACTTAGTAAATTTTTAATTTCAGTTACTGAGTTATTGTTGTTGTTTTTAATCTCTGGTTCTTTTTCATTTTTTTTTTTGAGACTCTCACTGAGTTCTTCCACTCTCTTCTCATATCCAGTGAGTATCTTTATGACCATTACTTTAAGATCTCTATCAGACATATTATTTATCTACATTTTGTTTAGCTCTCCTGTGATTTTCCTGTTCTTTCATTTGGGACATACTCTTCTGTCTCCTCATTTTATCTAATTCTATGTTTCTATGTGTTAGGAAACTCAGCTATGTCCCCTGTTCTTGAAAGTAGTGGCATTATGAAGAAAAGGTTCTGTAGGGCTTTGCAGTGCAATGTCCCATTTTACCAGACCCTGGTGCTTCAGGGGTGTCTTTTATGTGTTTTGTGTATGCCCTACTGTTGTGGCTGAGCCATTTTTGCCTTCAGTCATATGCAAAGTCTTTGCCAGTTGTGGGCAGGATTTTGTCCCTGTGTTGCCAGTGGGCCAGTCTGGGGCCACCGTGGGCTTGAATTAAGTCATACCAGACATTTTCCAGAGATGCAGTAGTTCTGAATTACAGGGTGCTTTCCCTGAGTTGCCGCCTGAGAAGCTTTCATCGGTGGATGGGGCCTAGAGTCAGATCAGATGTCAGCCCCTAGCTCACTGATAGAACTGCAGTTGTATTGGTATGTATGGTTATCTTCCCCTCTCCCCAGGGCAGGAGTCATTTTGGAGTGGTGCTGGCCCTTATAGGGGCTGCTTGCACTTTGACTGGCTTGTAGCACTGCTTTGGATGGGCTCTGGCCAAGGGCATATTAGAGAGTTTGTTTGTAGGAGACACCAGGAATGGATGCACAGTGCCAACAAAGTCCCTGCTGGTCTGCTTTGAGAGGGGACCTGTAGCCATCTGAGAAGACTCCTGCTGGCAGGGTTGGAGGGGTTAGATCTGCAGTACTGTATGGGTGTGGGGTGCACTGTTAACAAGCTGGTGGAGAGTGTTGATGTTGAGCTGGTTCCCACTCTTGTCTGTGTTTCTATGCTGGGGAGTGTGGGAGGGAAATGGTGCCATCCAGCTCTTTTGTTCTTAGAGGAGTCTCCTGAAGAATCTTGCCCCTCCAGCATGCACTCTGAGATTAGTAAATAAATCTCCTTTCCATATGCCCCAGGCATTTTTCAAACTGATGCTTCTATGTTGTATCTCAGTAGGGCTATTTATTGTGCTGTCCTCTTTAAGGGATGGGACTCCACTCTCCCAGTTCTCTCAGAGCTAAGCCCACTGATTTTTAAAGTTCCATGTGTTAAGCCTCACTGACTTTTAGGCTTCTTTGGTTTTCAAAGCCAAATGTTATGTGTATTTGTCTTCCCCATGTGGGTTTCCTGTGCCTGAGGTGGCTGGTGGGATTTGCTGCTCTCCTCTCTCTTCACTCCTAGGTTCCTTCCTCTCATGGACAGTCTCTTGGGTCTCTTTGGCTCTGGACTGCATCTTTGTCCTTTCTACCCTCTTTGATGTGGCCTCTTCTCTACATTTAGCTGTGGAGAGTCTCCTCTCCCAGTGTTCAGGTCATTTTCTGGGTTATTTACACTGATGTGGGGTGTTACCTCTTTGTATCCAAAGGACAGAGTGAGTTTAGGATCCTCCAATTCTTCCATCTTCCCAGGAAGTCTAGAATACCCCTTCTTGCATCTTCTCCTGTCCACACCAAATCCCTGTCCTCCAAGACATAACTTAAAGTTTAAGTCCTTCACGTTTCCTGAATCCTCTTTCCAACACGAGCAGTCTGTCCCTTTCTTTAAATTCAATAGTCCTTTATAATGACACTGATCATGTTCTGCCTCTTTTTAGAGATACTTACTCACATGTCTTAATATCTTTACAGTTCTCTTTATTTCCTGAAAGGGGCATCTATATCTTCTCGATCTTGTCAGCACAGCCCTTAATACAGTGTTTTGTACTCACCAGAGGCCCTTGTTGAATGTCTACTGCAGAAGACTGAGTACATGAGGTGGTTGTTGCTATTGTCTGGAAGTCCTTCCATGATGATGGTGAAGGATTGGCAAGGTTGGAAGATGACCCTTCAGGTTTCACTGCAGAGAAACAGATGGGCAGAAAAAACATCTAGAACCAAAACTCATGCATGGTATCAAAATGACTTTGTGTTTAGAACTATATTATGACATAAATTTTGGAAAGTGACCATATTTTCTGAATAAAAAGTTTAACTTTGTCAGGAGTATTGATTTGCTGTGTAATTCAGTAGTGAAACTAGGTAAATATATTCTAAAGGTAAATGAGTAAGAATTGAAATTAATAAAAAGTAGGCTAAGGATATAGCTCAAAACCAAGATCTTGATTTAAAACATTCCCCATCTCAAAAACTATCCAGATAAAAGAACTACTTAGACTTTCTAACAATAATTTTTGTTTGTTTAATCTTTTTATTTTTAATTTTTTAAAGTACCAGTTTACTGAATATTATTTTTTGAAGGTGGTTCTCATGGAGACTTTAAAGACAGAAGAAAAAAAAAGATACTGCTTTCAGAAGAAAATACTGTATTGAGAAAGCCTTACCACAGGGAAGAGCTTTTATAAGGGCCAAAGACCAACAGAAATTTACTTATTACATTCCAGCAGCCTAGGACCAGGGTCCTTATATTTTTTGAGCTCTTAAATTAGAAATAAAGGAGGGAAACTGGAAATGACTCTAGAAGGATGTGTAGAAATTAGCCAGATGAAAAAATAGACTTTCAAGTAGAGGAAATTGGGGGAGTGAAGCCATATAGTGGATTCAGAGTATGATGTATAGAGGGAGCTTAGGATGAAGTAAAAGGCAAGGAAATAGTAAGAAGACTAGACATAGTCAGAGCCTTAGATATTATGCTTAAAGAGCTTGGAATTTATTCTTTATATGGGATAAACTGCTAAAGGTATTTCCCGTTAATCCATTCACAACTGTTTGTCATACTAGGCACTATTTTAAGCATTGGGGTGATGGCATTGGGCAAGACACAGTGCCTTTCCTCAAGGGATTTATAGTTGAGGGGTACAGAGAAATGGATAGGCAATTGAAATATAATAAATGCTTTATCTTTGGCTGCAGTAGGGAGGCTTGGCACCTTTTAAGAAGTTAAGAATATTTTAGATTGCTTACTCTTGGTGCTGTTTGGAGATGGCTTTAGGCTGACAAAATGTGAGATTCTTACCTTATTTAGGTAAAGTACCCACTGCTATTAGCAAATACTTAGTTAATGCCCTAAATCCTAGGCCACTTCTTACTTACTGGAAGGGAGATTGGCTTGTGTTTTTTTTTTTTTAAATGCACTTGACAAAAATTATTCATTGAGGTACCAGAAAATCCATGCAACCTTTTTTCGTTTTATGTTGTGTTTGTCTGTTGTTTTAAGAGAGAAATAAGAAAAAGCTGCAGGTCATTTAAGGTAATTTGTGGAGAATAATTTCTCAAAGATGTGTCTAATTATGATCTGGAGCACATAGTCATTTTTATTTCTCTTTCCCCATAGCACTCTGTATAGCCCTTTATTAGTATTTGCTATGTACAGTACTATATTTACTGTACTCTTCTGATTACTTATCCCAGGATTGGAAGTTTGTGAGCACTCCAGGACTCTAAACTGAGTCCTAAGCAGATCACTTGGAATATCAAAGAGCTACTTTCCTCAAAGCATCATCCCAGGATCATTTGAGGGGCATGAAAAGATGCAGATTCTTGGAGCTCTGCTGCAGACTTACCTAATGAGATTTTTATTAGGAGGGTTTGGGAATTTGCATTTTAAATATAGTTCTCAGAAGATTTTTAGACAGATAATAAAATGTTGATGGTTGAGCTGATATTTAAGCACTTACTCTCTTTGAGGGAAGAAGTTATCTTATAATAAATTTGGGTTTAACTAAAATTATGTTTCACCTTAAAAATCTCCACTGTCTATTTTTGTTCTTTTTCATATTTTTGGAACTGGTATCCTCAATGTCAGAAACACATGCAGGAAGAAGATAAATGTTATTATACAGAAATTTTTCTAAAAAAAATCTCTGACACTCTTACCACTCATATCAGTACGTATTGGGGGAAAAAAATCACATTAACCCCAGTTAGGCAATTGTAAATCATCTCTATGGCAGCTTCTAAACTTAAAATATAAAGAAAGGGCTGATGATCAGATATTGAGAGACCACCATGTGGCACATACCTTATATTTATGAATTTGTTTTTCACATCAGCCATGTAAAGTAGACAATTTTATTTCCATCTTATAGACAAGAAATTGACACATTGAGAGGTCAAGTAATTTTCCCAGAGAATATCTTTGTTGTTGTTGTTGTTTTTACTTCATTGTATTAAATAAGTTGTAATTTTTCCATTTTGCTTTTTTTTCCTTTGCCTGTTTAAAAAGTATCACCAATGACAAAAAGAGAAGCTAACAAATATTTTTGCCTCTGTAGGATTTGATATTAAAGGGTTAATTTGATGCTAGCCTTTTCTGATATAAATCTGCAGTATCCTAATTTTGTAGTACTTTCTCATCTTTGGCAATAGAAGACAATAGTTGGGAAATCAAAGGTTTCAGCTGACACTCTCAGTTTTTATGTTTAAATCTGGATTACAGTCAGTAGATTTACTTCTAGCATCTGTCCATATTGGTCCTAATGGTTCTGTCAGATAGGAAACTGATTGGAGAAGGTCACAATCATTCTATACTTGGGACCTAACACAGCAACTGAATAACAGCCAGTGATTATGTATTTTTCTCTTAGCTGAGAGAGCAAGCTCAGGGTTAGCATTAGGCTACAACACTTTGTTATGCTTGGTGAGGCATGTTTGTGTTCAAAGGGGTTTTTAGGAAAACAGCAAAGGCAAGAATATTCCCTTCATAAACATATTCCCAAAAGTTTTAGATCTTTATGTTACAACATTTTTAATATATTGCAAAGAGAAGTATAATAATCTGATGGAAAGACCCCTGGGATTTACTCCATTTTCTAATACGCATTGTGAGAGGAATATGGGAAGAGTTTTCTCTGAATCTCTTTCCTAAACTATAAAATATGGGCAGTGGATTGGATAATTTCTAAAGTCTCTTTTGTGAAGCTCTATATAATGATGGTTTGTATATGTCTGTAACAATGTGAAAATTTATTACTTTTCTCTTAATGCCAGTTCAACTCAATGTAACTCAGTAAACTGACATTAATGGATGACTTGGCGCAAGAAATGTCCTGTCAAGGAGTCAACATACAAGCTGAATTGCGAGGACTGTATTCCAACTTGACTCAAGTCAAGGTTTTACCCTGATTTCACATCTGTCTTATCTATAGCAGCTTCCTATTGTATTTAACATAGTAATGTGAATAATCAAGCCATTTTTGTGATGCCCACTGAGTGGCTTGACCATATACCCAGGTTTGACAGGGACAGACCTTATTTAACTCTATTACAGATTCATTAAAACCCATTAACTATTGTAGTGACCCCTTCCCACTTCCAAATTATCCTGGTTTGAGTAATAAATTATGTGGTCACCCTTTTCCTCACAACATCTTTCTAAAGTCTGTATTGGTCTCCTAATTCCACAGATCAGGAATTTGTAGATGGCTTTGAGAGATTAAGCAATTTGCTTAAACTAGCAAGTAGTAAAGTCAGGATGAAAATTCAGTTCTGTCTGATGCCAAAACCAGTGTTCTTAACCACTGTCCTTCAAGGATTACTTTTCCTACCAAATGCTAGGGAAAATTACTTAAAACATAATGCTGAAAGGGGTATTACATCCCTTATTTTTATTTCTTTAAGTGTAAATAACCTTCACTCCTGGGACATTTGTCCTTATGTTAAATCCATCTTGTTGCAAGTTCAAGTGATTCCTTTGGCTCTGTCCCAGAAGAGCTGTAAATCAGCTGGACAAGAGGATTTTGTCTTTGTTCAAGGTGTATTTATCCCTTAAGCCTCAATAAATGGAAAACTTTGGCTGCAAAGAATAAAGGATAGAGGTCACACAGAATGATATGCCTCTTTGGGTCTCATATCTACTGTAGGACCATATGGGATCTTGGGCACTGTTGAGGCTTGTAGTGTTAGGCTAAGGTGATATTCTGAAGGCAAATGATAGAGTAGACCATTCCTTGAGCAGTCATTGTCCTGAGAAGAAAAGAATAATCTTTTCTAGAGAATATGGTTTCTGAAGACCTTGGACACATGGCCTGCAGAAGCATGGTCATTGCCCTTAAGTTATGCAGATTTGAACCAAAGCAGGAGCTTCATAAGGTAGTTAAAAAGTAAATTAGTTAGTGGTGGTTAAGATGATGATGATAGTGTTACTTGTTAGGACATATTATTTTGATTTTATGAAAAAGGAAATAAGTTGTATGAATTTATGACTTACTTGCCCAATGTCACACAAAAATAAATAAGCTATATCTAGAAGTCAGGACACTAAGTCATTCTCCCATTCATTCTCTCTTCCCTCATCAATCCACCTTCCCACTCATCAATTTGTTTATATCATCAGTTATTATCAAACACTTATTGAATATCAACTTTGTGCTAGGCTTGTGCTAAGCTTGTGCTAGGCTAGTGGTTCTAAATTCTGATGTCTACTTAACATCTTGGGATCTTTCAAAAATACTGATTTCTGCTTGGCTGCCAACCTAGACATTCTGATTTAATTGGTGGGCTGTAACCTGGGCATCAGGATTATTAAAAGCTTCCCAGGTAATTCTAATGTGTAACCAAATTAGAATCCACTGTGCAAGGCACTTGGTTAGGAGCTAGGAATAAAAGATGACCTAGGCAAACTGATACCCTTAAAAAAAAATGTGATGAAATAAGGGATTCAAAGCACATCCTTCTTATTCCACATTTACAGAGAAGCCATTAAAGCACAGGGACCAATGATGTTCATAATATTCAGGGCATATATAATAAAAATTATGAAATTTTACAATCTCTTAGAATGTCTGTTTTTGTTTTTGTTTTGATAGGTTTGGTGAAGAACATAGCAAAATGAAAATCAGAATGCTGAAGTGCCTTGTATTTATGTGAAGTGCAAAAGGTGAAATTTGTTACTTCTATGTTTAAAACATTAAGTAAAATAGATATGAATAGAGCAAATTGTTACTGAATTAACACCTCACAACAGCTGCTTTCAAGGGGTAATTTAGGCTTCTTTTTATATTGTACTTCAGACTTCCATGTGATGAGAGGATTTTGAAATGCATTTTAAGAATTCTTCTTTTCCTCATGTTCACATGGTTAAATGATCAGAGATTACATTTTATCTCTATGTGGAAAGCCTCTATTAATTTGATGCAAAGCAGGCACTCTTGAATCCTGAGGGAAATGAGAAATTGATGGCTTTCCTTCTAAGAGCATGATGGGTAGTCAGGAGCTAGGCTGTGCGTGCTCCAGGGGCTTCCCCTTAGGAGGACCCCAAAAGTCAAGGCACATTAGCAATGAATCTCCAGCTTCTGTCCAGCTCAACCCTGAGGAATCTTTAGACCCTGGCATATTTCTGGAATAGCAGTTATGGCATCACCCAGGAGTATCATAGGACAAGCAAAATAAAGATTCTCCTTTTTGGACTTGGCTAAAACTTAAAAAGTTTGCTCTAAAAATGGATGCATTACAAATTGGGGGCAGTTGCTCTGTGGCAGGGACTGGAAGCGATGACTCAGAGTCAGAACAGATACATAGATATAATCTACTTGCTAACACTTTAGTTATTGAGTTTGCCTGTGGAATCATAGGATTGAGAGGGCTATGGAAAGATCTTAGGGTTTTCTGGTTTCCTGCCAAATTGCCTTGAAGCCATTTAAGAATGATAGATTTCCCTACCACAAATCTCTCCTTGCTCTTGTATCTCCTGGAAGCAGTGTCACAGCAGAATCCAGAGCTTCTTGTTAACTAGCCAGCAGCTGCCATATGCAATTGGGTGTGAACAGATACGTGCTGTGACCCTAAAGCAATGCACACCAGCCAGGAAGGTACACATGACTCTGAGCTTCAAATAGAAGAGGCATAGGAAGGGGCAACTTTTCTTTTGTCCACCATTGTTTCCTTTCTTTCTCATTCATCATTTCTTACCAATTTTTAAAAGAGCCTAAATTTCTTGTAGCGATGGGTTGTAGGAAGAATAACTACTCTGTGCCTGTCATTTTATATATGCCATCTTATTTAACTCAAATAACCTGTCAGAAGCTGTCATCATTATCCCCTTAGCGAGTCTGGGTAAGATGTTTCTCTGCTGCATTCCCATACTATACTCTATGTCTAAATCTATTTTGACACAATGTTTTAATTGTCTATTTGTCTCAATAGACAGTGTGCTTCTTGAGGGTAGAGGCAGTGTTTCTCTTTGAACTATGGCTGCTTAGCATAATGATTTCAAATAATAAGTGTTTAGATAATTATAAATTTATTTTAAATTAGTGACTGATATGCACAAAGTTTTAATGGAATGAATAAAGAAAACTTAAGTCCACAAAGGTTCAAAAGTAGTTTGCACAATATTACACATAGTCACAAATTGATCAACCTGGGATTCAGACCCCAAAGCTCCAACTTCAGGGAAGGATTTTCCTGCTATCATAGGTCTTTTTAGATGAAGATATGAAATCCAAAACAGGTGTCACCATACATTTTCACAACTTGTTATTGATTGAGCTTTCTGGGTATTGTCTTCTAACTTCAGTGAAATGAAGTTATGCTTCAAATGGAAGTTATGAGTTACATTTGTTTATTACAGAAATATAACCTTATTTTATTTATTTTTTAAAATTTATGTTGGAGGGAGAGAGAGCGAGAGAGAGAAAGCGAGAGAAAGCATGAGCAGGAGGATGGGCAGAGGGAGAAACAGACTCTCTGCTGAGTGTGGAGCCCAACATGGGGCTTGATCTCAGGACCCTGAGATTTTGACTTGAGCCAAAAATCAAGAGTCAAGCCACTTAACCAACTGAGCCACACAGGTGGCCCCCAAAATATAACTTTAAATGGCTCCTAGGACAAGCTTACGAACGAATAGTCAGATTTCTCTCAATGTTTTGGTTTATGTTTATGGGATAAGGCATTCTCACTTTCTCAAACCTAAGGGAGAAAATTTCTAAAAATTACAAAATGCTATGGCTAAGTTTTTATTTTAAAAACTTATAATAAGTGACTTCTTCTAACCTTACATGGAGTGTCAGTGTACTATCATTTTGTTACTTTAAGGCTCATATAATTTATGGTTATACCAAAGTCAAGGTGAAAAGTCAATGCTATGGTCAAAAAGGTCAAGAAATCAGCATTTTTTCACAGTCCACTTATAATACTAAGATGCGCTGGCTAGGACATTTTGAAATTAAACTTCTTGATTCTACTTCTGACATTTTGGCAAATTCATGCAGAGAATTGGAGCATATATGTTCAGTCACAGAAGCAACAAAATATGGTACCATTAAGTGCAAGATAATTTCAGTTAGATATATATTTTGAGTGTTAATTATCTAGATAATATCTTCAAATATCTACAGTATTTCTCCTGTGTAGGCAGAGATTCTCAACTGCTCTCTGAAGACTTCTTTTTATACAATGGAATCAAAGTTACAATTTTTTTTTTAAGAGTCATATATATCAAACTTAGGGAAAAAGTCATTATGGGAAAAGAGAAAGCTAGAAATAATCTTTAATACTGAACATGCTGAATTAAGGAATACAAAATTATAAGAGACAAGGTTAGTAAGATACATGTTTTTTCAGTTGTTGTATTCCTGTTATTTCATTAGAATGAAAGGAACTAGGAAATGAGAAAAATTGAAACTGTTCCAGCTAAAATTATGTGGGTAATTAGAGCAATCTACATTTGGCTGAAATACAATCAAAGTGACAGGGCTGTTGAAATTCCATCTCCAAAACATTAAAATACAGTTAGAGTATTCTCTTCAGAAATTAGGGGCAGGCACGATGTGGTAGGGTATAAGTAGATGGTGGCAGAAACTCAAGAATACATGGAAGGTACAGTGAATGGAGAGAGAGAGAGAGAGAGAGAAAAGCAGTTGGTACTAAAAATCCTGAGGCTTCATACATGCACAGTCAGCTAGGTGGTCTGGCAATATACTAACCACCTACCTGCCCCATCCTGCTGCCTCTTGTGCTGGTCATTTTAATTAGCTTTCTTCCATTTAAGAATATTAAGGGATGGAGGGGCACCTGGGTGGCTCAGTTGGTTAAGCGACTGCCTTCGGCTCGGGTCATGATCCCAGAGTCCTGGGATCGAGTCCCACATTGGGCTCCTGGCTGAGCGGGGAGCCTGCTTCTCCGACCCTCTCCCCTCTCATGCTGTTTCTCTCTGTCTCTGTCTCATAAATAAATAAATAAAATCTTAAAAAGAAAGAATATTAAGGGATGGAGTGTTCACACAACAAATACGTATTTATTGCCTACAACGTGGACATTAGGCTAGGTGCTCAGAATGCTCACTGATCAAAAACAGAAATACACCATCTTGCTCCAGATTCCTATTCTTAGCTATCATGTGATCCTGTCTTAGATGGGGTTTGTCTACAAGACAAAACAAAACAGAGGGCAAAGAAGTTTAGGGTACTAGCAAGGATGTTATTGAAATGATAGGTCTTGGAATTTAAGCTGCATAAGTTGGCAATTGAAATAAAAGGGGGAAACTGTGGATTGGAATAAAATTGGGGGCTCAAAGGGTTGGGTAGTTCACTGAGTTTGCAGATTGGTCACACTGGGGAAAGTTGAATGAGAAAACTAAACAAAACTTTGAGCTGAGAATGATTGTGTAGTTAGAAGAAGTATGGGTGATGACAATGTCGTATGGTCCAGAGAATGAATGGTAGAAGTAAAATAGAGGAAAAGATTATCAGAGTTGAGCAGGTCATGGAATGAGAGGCAGCATCGTTGCCTGGGTTATTAATGGTACTGGTAAAGTTACATTGCATAGCATGCTTGTGTGCATGTGTGTATATGTGTGTGTGTAAAATATGGACACCCTTCATCTCTATAAAGTAGTTTAGGAGCTGCTAGGTACTACCCATAAGGCTCAAAACAATCTGCCTTCACAGGAGTATTTTATCACTAAAATAAGTGTCAAAATATATATACTATTAGTACATGTGTATTAATTATGACAACACATACTCTGAAATTCTCATATACGCAAGGTGGGAATTTACAGAAATGGGCATGTTCTCAAAGTTATGTTTTTAAAGGGAGAAGTTCCTTTGTTAGTTAATACTTTGTTTATTAAACTTTAATTATAATCTATTTATTTATTTATTTTAAAGATTTTATTTATTTATTTGACAGAGAGACAGCGAAAAAGGGAACACAAGTAAGGGGAGTGGGAGAGGGAGAAGCAGGCCTCCTGCTGAGCAGGGAGCCTGATGCGGGGCTCAATCCCAGGACCCTGGGACCATGACCTGAGCCGAAGGCAGCCACTTAACTGACTGAGCCACCCTGCACCCTAAACTTTAAGTATAATTTAAAAAATCCTCACAACACTGTGAATGTACTAAATGTAGTTAGTTGTAAATTTTGTTATGTGTATTGTACCACAATTTAAAAGAATCTTTCCCACTCCAAGGAAATCATTTTATTTTACAGCCCAGTGATTCTGACTAGCTTGATATAAATACCAATTCCTTTCTGTGGTTATTGTTCAACATTCAATTATAGCATATTAAATGAGTAATGGAAAAAGAAGAATTTGGCCTTATTTTAAATTTTGTTCAAGTCAGCCCACATTTATTGAACTTCCTAGTAGGTGCCAGAAACTGTGCTAAGGCCTGTGTGGAAAGCAGTAGCAAACATTCAATAGTCCCTGGAGCTCATAGTCTAATGGGAAAGAAAGAAGCATCAGTAAACAGATCTCATAGGAAAGAAACTATGGTCAAAGATTACAACACAGACTCAGTTTGTTTTGATGGGTGGAGAAGGAGACTGTGGGTGATCTTGTTCCTTATTTTCAGAGCATTTACAAAGCAGTAGTTGGACAGTGCTAAGTTAGGTTTCCCAAATAAATTAGTTGGAACGTGCAGATTTACAGAGCTGCTGCTTAAAGAGAGCTGATGTGCTGTGTGGAATTTTTGCATAAGGTTTGTCATTCAGTCCCCTTTCACCACCCTAGTAATAACAATGTTTAATGGATTGGGGTTAAATTTCTAGAATCAGAACCACCTCGAACTTGGACAGCTCTTAGAGACACATTGCAATGTCCTTTCTCCCCAAAAGTTCACTCTAAATTTCAAATGCATTCAGCCTCAGGGTTCCACGTGACTGCCTAATTTGGAGAATTTTTTTTGTCTCCTAATTTCCTTTGCTGCCAAGATCAGAGTGAAATGAATACCTATGTTCACTGTTCTCACCTGATCTTGAAGCCTTTGTGCTGCCTTACTTTCAGAGACTGAGTTCATAATCGGGGAAATCGGAATGCATCTAATGCAGATGCCTCAACTTACTGATGAGGAAACAGAGCTCTTGACTTGCTCAAACTTGTCCAGTCTTTTGATGAGTAATAAGACTGGCTTTTTGATCCCCATCACAGGCTCCTCCTGCTGCCCCTGCCTTGTGTCTTCTTTCTTACCCTGTTGGTGTTCATGCTGGTGACCATCTTCATTTCACTTGCCTATACCTTGCAGCTTCCCCACAGTTTTGTAAGGCTGAGGGTACACCTTTGGATTTCAGGGCTCAAACAAAGGCTTTCTAACCTAGTGTAATAAATGATCATATGCAGTGTTACTTGGGAGAGATTTCATGGCAATGCTTTGTGGGTTAAGTCTTAACAACAGAAAACAGACTAAGCTGCAGTATTAATGTAGAAACTCAGTATGGTGTACATGATCCATGTTGATCAGAATAAATCTTATAGCCAAGTTTTTCATGAAGTGACTTTCCATTTACATTTTCTATAGACTTTATTGCAACATCTGAACTGGTTATCACTGTATAAAATTAAATTGAAGAAGCCCATCTTTACATGGGCTTATTTTAGAAGAGAAAGAATTATGACATTTTAATAAATGTAGTGAAGTGGCTAGAAGGCAGATTTAAAACTCCCTGGATAAGCATTATCTACCTCCACCACTCACCTTTTTTATTTTTTTACATCTTATACTTACAAAGAACATTGGGATCCCTCCCTTACCCTGGGTAACTGCAGGTACTAAGGAGATGAACTATCCCTAAGTAGTTGTACCATTTTCACCCATTTCATAAAGTTATTAAAGGGCTATTTGCATTTGAGTAGAATTAGATCTGGGTTGAGATGCCCACTCTGCCATTTGCATCTTAGGCAGATAAATAACCTAAGCCTTAGTTTCCTTATCTTTGTAATGGGGTAAAAACTACCTTAGAGGGTGGTTGTGAGAACTGTATAAGATCCTATAGTACACTGCCATGTGTGGAGCCTACCACATTATATCTCTTCTCTCTAAATGGTGGCTTGGGTTTTACAGGATTGCAAGAATAGCACCAGAGTGTCCATATTCTTTTGTGTTCAAAGTTTGACTAACCTTCTTAGTCCACTAGCGTACCACTTAAGAAAAGCTTTTCTACATAAGAGGCCTTAGAGCTATACATTGGAAGTAAAAATAAACTGTGACAAAAATACAACTCTTATTTGAAATAACCACGAGCATGTATCCATTCAATGTGGAGTAAGGATGTGGTTTGGAAATGACTCCAATTGCTAGCTCAATAGTAATTAGCCACCTCTACAATTTAGATCCTAGAGTAGATTATTTTTGGATGGTGGTGCATAATTTGTCCAGTTTTATCATTTTCATGGTCAATCCTTTCATGTCCATTTTAACTAATCCTAATGGCAAATCAAGTTTGTCCAAATTCCATGTGATAGGTACTCTCACCCTTTGTGCAGCCAACTACTCACCCTCTTCCCAACTTTGCATATCCCCACACATCTCCCGAGTTTTCATTTGTTTTCAGTGTAATGAAAACCTTACTACCACAATAAGGTTAGTTAACACTTCCATCTTCTCACACAATTACCATTTCCATGTATGTGTGTGTGTGTGTGTGTGTGTGTGTGTGTGTGTGCGCACGCATGTGTGTGTTGATAGCATTTAAGGTCTACTCTCTTAACAACTTTCAATATATAATATGGTACTGTTAATTACAGTCACCAGAACTTAATTATCTTATAGTTGGAAGTTTGTACCCTTTGACCAATATCTCCCCATTTTCCTGACCTCTAGGCCCCAGCAATCACCATTCTCTCTATTTCTGAGGTCAGCTTTTTTAGTTTCCACATGTAAGTGGTATTTCCAAGTTTTATGCATTATATAACAGGCAAAGAAAACAATGCAGTTATTTTAAATTATCCTTCGTGATGGGTAAATTATAAAATTACAGAAAAAAGTTCAAAACTCTGTGTGTGTGTGTGTGTGTGTGTGTGTGTGTGTGTGTGTGTAGAACATATAGAACAAAATTCACCATGTGAGTGACTGCCTACTTTCTGACTGCCCTCGGGTCTTCTGCCTTCCCCTTTTCTTTATCCCTGAGGTTTTGTTGCAGCCAACGGTCACTGAACGATTCCCCGGAGCTCTCTGAGGCACTCCACACAAAGGAGCCTGGCTAAGCAGAGGGATACCTGTCCCTGCCAAATCCTGCCCACTCACTCAACACCTGGCCATGAATCCCCTGAGGCTTTGGTGCCATTCTTCCTCCCCCAGAGGAGTCTACTCCAGCAGGCTGTGCCTCTGAATCATTTGTCCTCAGTGAATTGACCTGTTTGCTGAGAGTTGCTACAATTCCAGTTCTTTTGTGTGAGAAACACGGCCCTGACTTCTTCATAATGAAGGGTGAATACATAAATGAACATGGGGATGCTTTTATCACTGGGGCCTCAGGGAAATAGCACACAGTTGTTAAGAGCAAGGTTAGAAACTGCATTTGAATCCTGATTTTGATACTGTGTGACATATCTAAGCCTTCATTTCCCTAATAGTAAAACAGAGAAGAAAATGAGGTTACTGGAAATATTAAATTGGTTAATGTATGTAAGTACCTCACACGAGAAACCATTTTTATAATTGGGTAATGTTACTGTTATAGCAAAACAGGTGTCCCTGAAAACCTTGTAACTAGCATCCTATTCACTGCAAACATATGAGGTAATGCTCGTTATACAAATATGTAGCATAGCAGAATAAACTGTATTTCCAATGATGCATCAGCAAGAGGAATCTACAAATCAACCTCAAAGTGTCAAGCATTTGGGGGTAAGTAAGAAAGCACAGAAATTACAAACTCCCCTCCTACTCTTCATTTATTCCTCTTTCTTATTTTCAATGCCTTTACTTATTTCTTCACTTCTGTTTCTATTATCATACTTGAGGAGTAATCTGTGATTCCTGCTTGTATTTTGTCTAAATTCTGGTATCTAGCTAATATCTCACAATGCTAAGCATTTTGCTGGATTAAGGAATATTATTTTCCATAGTAACAATTTTAATAAGGATCAGACAAATAAATGTATGGATCATTATATGAGAAATGAAACAGGAAGCACAGATTAAAAGCTACTAATTTGCTAATACTTTTAGATATTGCTCTTTAAAAATACTTATGATATTTGAGCAAATATTTTGATATATTCACCATTTCATTATAAATACATGATTTATTTCAAATATGTGATTTGATATTTTTAATTTTATTTTCCAGTGTATGTGTATGTTTGAGTGTGAGTTGATTACACTCTGAGCCCATTGCAATTTTTTGTAGAGCATGTGTCTGATGGATTCTTTGAGCGCCAATGGAGACCGTAGCAGGCTTAGTGACCATTATCTGCCTCAAGAAGCAGACAAACCTATAAGATGCTGACTGCTCCATTTCTGTGTTTCAGCATTCATCAGGTAACTGGCTGCAAAAAAGAATACTGCATTATGAAAGAGAGGAGAGGAATGGATTGGAGCAAGGTTTTTAGTGTCTTTTTTTTTTTTTTTTTTGTCCAGACATAAAATGGAATCACAGAGGTGAGCTTTTGCTCTAATTAATTCTTCCTTTGGTTAGAATATCAGCCTTCTCTTCTCCACCGCCCTCATCAGAACCGCCTGAAGAGAATAACTAATAAGCGTTCATCTGCCATCTTTTGTAAATGACAAAATTCTGACTGCCTAGAAATCACAGGTAGCAAGTTATCACCATCTGCAGAAAAAGGCATCATAAAGCCTTTTGTATAGTTCTTTCTGACACCTGATTTTTCACATTGGCCTATGGAGATCAGAAGGCTGATGTTGCTGTCCTAATTCTAAATAGACGGAGGGTAGGTTGTGTTTTAAATGACCTCACAGAAGGGTTCTAGCATTGCCGAGAATGCTTTTGAAACACAAATTAGATACGCCAGCAGAGGGCGAGCATTAGCCGTGAGAAAGGCTCAGATTAACCTCAGTTCATAGAGAAAAACACTCCCTACATGCACTCGCGCACGTGTAATTAATTATTTGGGGGATTTTAAAAATTTAAAAATTTAGTTTTATTCCCTCTGTTATATGAAGACCCTCAACTGCTGTCTTTATAGTTTACCAAAATTATACCCAGACTTTTGTTGTAAAAATGCTTCCTGTTTGGGGGAAGGCAGCCTGGCATAACAAAATGCACCGAGTTTTGAGTTAAATCAAACCTGTTTATGTTTGAACCTCTGGGAGCTGTGTGACCTGAAGCAAATTCTGTGACTTTCTGAACTTCAGTTTCCTCATTAGAGAAATGGGGATGATAAGGGTATTTACCTCTTCTGTTGTTGAGATACATATATGAAATAATACATGTAAAGGATTTAGCTCTATCAGCTATGTGGTAAAATCCTGGTCTTCTATATCACTAGCAATGGGCACAGATTCTGGGAAAGAGTAGACACACCAAAATAGGAATAATACCCTTTGAGAAGCCCTGCTAGCAGTAGATTTGGAAAGGCTTATTTTATGGAAAGGATGAGTCTGCAGAACTGAAGGATGGACCAAATGCTCAAGGAAGTCTGATGTATATTTCAGTTAGCAGAGGTGACTCTACACAAGAGTACTGAGCCAATGACTGAAGTTCATGGTTCACAAACCTAAAATGACTAAGAAACTGTCAGGGGAATTGAGTGCTGCACATGGAAATGGAAATAAAACAGGCTGGATGATTTTATATCCAGAAACATAATTTACAGTTAAGCAATTGTGTCGGGACAGAGGGATTTTCTGCATCTATTTTAGCACCCGAGCCCTTTCTGGCAGGATTCAGGGAAGAACATATCTTTTGGAGTTTGGCAAATCACAAACAGGCCCATCTGTTGTGGAAGGAAATAGTCTTTACCCATTGCTCTTTTATAGTTTGGAGTCTTGACAGATGAAAGATGTGAGCTTGGGAACCAAAAATGGGTTACAATTGCGGGAAATAAAATCAGAAAGGACCAACATGTTTATGGAGTCCAATGAACACCGAGACGTCTCCCGGGAAAGACTGTATCTACCTCTTCATCCTGAACTATGTATTCAGGGGACCACTAAATCCAACAGCTTGATAAAAAGAGTTTGGAAACAAATTGGCAGTTTTGCAGGGACGTTCATCTTCTCGCTGAAAAGAGAAATTGAAAAGGGTTGATCTGTCTCCCTAAATCCGGAATACTCTGTGGAAGTAGTATTTTAAGTCTAAGAATTATATTTAGTGCAAACACTATTTTTACAGCTATTTTACAGAGCTATCCCAACGGTATCTATGAAAAGTAGATAAAAATGATCTTTCTTCAAATAATTACTGAGTACCATTCCATATTTTTCTACACTCTGAGACATGTAATGCATCTCACTCAGGCAAAATAAATTCTGAAGTGATGCTTAGGTATTCTTCTGAGGTATTTAAATACACATCTAAATAAAACAGGCCTGAGGACTTACCTGAGCTAGAAATTACAGATGATATATATAGGAAATGTCATATTTTTCTAAAACTAACGTTTTAGAAATAGCATCTCATCTAGGGTCAGCACCTGGTGAAGATTTAACGAGCAACAAACAAATTTACCACCCTTTGGGTCCTCAGGGGCTCTGACAGCACAGCTTAAAGCCATGTTGTCAGCCACAATCACACATGTGTGTTATGTGCTAAGGTGACTTCTGAATTTCCATACTTTCTATGAAGGTAGCACCTTGGAAAAAGACATCCCCACCCCACCCCCAGTGGGGGTGGGGGCATTTGTCATTTACAAGTACTGTTGTCATAATATAAGTTGTCCTCAAGATTTTTTAAATAGTGCTTCAGGATCCTGAAAAGTCATGTTTTGTAGTGTTTAGAAATGGTCTGCGACATTTTTAAGGCAGACATAGTTTTGATTATGTTCAGCCTCCAGACACACATCTTTTAAGCAAGAAAATTCGATTGTGCAAAAAAGGAATGCTAATGATCTTATATATTTTCTCTCTGATTATGCTAATAAACCCCAAGTAATTGTGATTTATAAAAGGATAGGGATTTTTGGCCCATTATACTCACACAGGAAAAATGGCCCCAAATAAACTTGTTCCTTTGCAATCTGATCATTAGGCATAAGATGGCTTAAACAATGTTTTTTTTTTAATTTTTATATTTTATTTTTTTTAAAGATTTTATTTATGTGACAGAGACACAGCGAGAGAGGGAACACAAGCAGGGGGAGCGGGAGAGGGAGAAGCAGGCTTCCTGCTGAGCAGGGAGCCCGATGTGGGGCTCGATCCCAGGACCCCGGGATCATGACCTGAGCCGAAGGCAGACACTTAACGACTGAGCCACCCAGGTGCCCCTAAACAATGTTTTATTATGTAAAAATTTAAACATAATAAGTAGGCAGATCACAATGAACTCCCATGTGCCTATCAACTGGCTTCATTGATTATTAACCTAAGACCAATCTTTCATCTATACCCCATCCGTTCCTTCCCAGCCTAATTTGAAGCAAACTTCAGGTATTATATCATTTCACCCTTAAATATTTCAAGATACATCTTTAAAATATTTAAAATCTTTTTAGCATAGCCTTCCATACCGCTGCTTTATAAATTAGAAATAATTCTCTAACATTATTGAATATCCATTTGAATGTTTAAATTCTCAATTATCTCAAAGGTTTTGTCTTTCATTCTCTTTTTCCTCTTCTTCCCTCCTCCTTTTTCTCCCTATTAATTAGAATCCAACTAAAATCTAAATATTGAATGTATTTGTTGTCTTTTAAATGTGCTTTAATCAATATATAGGTTCTCCCCCTCTTTTTCTTCTTTTGAAATTTATTGGTTAAAGAAACTGTTGAAGCGTTACTTGTTTTATAGAGTTCTCACATTCCAGATTTTGTTGATCAGATCCCTGTGGCATAGTTGACACATTCTAAGATAAATATTTTCTATAAATCAGTAGTTGAATCTACTCGCTTGATTAGGCTCAGGTTCAACCATCTTTGCTAGGATTATTTCATAAGTGGTTGCGTATACCTTTCCATAAGAAGACCCATGATATCAGATTGTCTCTCTTTTGTGATGTTAACAATTGATGCTCAATACTACCAATTTTTTTATGCCATGTCTCCATTCATTTTGATTGTTTAAATTTCTTTTTATAGTGTATTTATCAGGGTAAGATCACAAGAATAATATTCCTTGAGTTTTTGTATGTTTAAATAACTTTGTAC